>NW_027592060.1:0-64310 GCF_964213995.1 Mustelus asterias
CCCCCGTCACACAGCACCCCCGTCACGCAGCACCCCCGTCACGCAGCACCCCCGTCACGCAGCACCCCCGTCACACAGCACCCCCGTCACGCAGCGTCCCCGTCACACAGTACCCCCGTCACACAGTACCCCCGTCACACAGTACCCCCGTCACACAGTACCCCCGTCACACAGTACCCCCGTCACACAGTACCCCCGTCACGCAGCACCCCCGTCACGCAGCACCCCCGTCACGCAGCACCCCCGTCACACAGCACCCCCGTCACACAGTACCCCCGTCACACAGTACCCCCGTCACACAGCGTCCCCGTCACGCAGCGCCCCGTCACACAGTACCCCCGTCACGCAGCACCCCCGTCACACAGCACCCCCGTCACACAGCACCCCCGTCACACAGCACCCCCGTCACACAGCACCCCCGTCACACAGTACCCCCGTCACGCAGCACCCCCGTCACACAGCACCCCCGTCACGCAGCACCCCCGTCACACAGCACCCCCGTCACACAGCACCCCCGTCACACAGCACCCCCGTCACACAGCACCCCCGTCACACAGCACCCCCGTCACACAGCACCCCCGTCACACAGCACCCCCGTCACACAGCACCCCCGTCACACAGCACCCCCGTCACACAGCACCCCCGTCACACAGCACCCCCGTCACACAGCACCCCCGTCACACAGCACCCCCGTCACACAGCACCCCCGTCACACAGCACCCCCGTCACACAGCACCCCCGTCACACAGCACCCCCGTCACACAGCACCCCCGTCACACAGCACCCCCGTCACACAGCACCCCCGTCACACAGCACCCCCGTCACACAGCACCCCCGTCACACAGCACCCCCGTCACACAGCACCCCCGTCACACAGCACCCCCGTCACACAGCACCCCCGTCACACAGCACCCCCGTCACACAGCACCCCCGTCACACAGCACCCCCGTCACACAGCACCCCCGTCACACAGCACCCCCGTCACACAGCACCCCCGTCACACAGCACCCCCGTCACACAGCACCCCCGTCACACAGCACCCCCGTCACGCAGCACCCCCGTCACGCAGCACCCCCGTCACACAGCACCCCCGTCACACAGCGTCCCCGTCACACAGCACCCCCGTCACACAGCACCCCCGTCACACAGCACCCCCGTCACACAGCACCCCCGTCACACAGCACCCCCGTCACGCAGTACCCCCGTCACGCAGCACCCCCGTCACGCAGCACCCCCGTCACACAGCACCCCCGTCACACAGCACCCCCGTCACACAGCACCCCCGTCACACAGCACCCCCGTCACACAGCACCCCCGTCACGCAGCGCCCCCGTCACGCAGCACCCCCGTCACGCAGCACCCCCGTCACGCAGCACCCCCGTCACGCAGCACCCCCGTCACGCAGCACCCCCGTCACGCAGCACCCCCGTCACGCAGCACCCCCGTCACGCAGCACCCCCGTCACACAGCACCCCCGTCACACAGCACCCCCGTCACGCAGTACCCCCGTCACGCAGCACCCCCGTCACGCAGCACCCCCGTCACACAGCACCCCCGTCACACAGCACCCCCGTCACACAGCACCCCCGTCACACAGCACCCCCGTCACACAGCACCCCCGTCACACAGCACCCCCGTCACACAGCACCCCCGTCACACAGCGTCCCCGTCACACAGCACCCCCGTCACACAGTACCCCCGTCACACAGCACCCCCGTCACACAGCACCCCCGTCACACAGCACCCCCGTCACACAGTACCCCCGTCACGCAGCACCCCCGTCACGCAGCGTCCCCGTCACGCAGCACCCCCGTCACACAGCACCCCCGTCACACAGCACCCCCGTCACACAGCACCCCCGTCACACAGCACCCCCGTCACACAGCACCCCCGTCACACAGCACCCCCGTCACACAGTACCCCCGTCACACAGCACCCCCGTCACACAGCACCCCCGTCACGCAGCACCCCCGTCACGCAGCACCCCCGTCACACAGTACCCCCGTCACGCAGCGCCCCCGTCACACAGCACCCCCGTCACGCAGCGCCCCCGTCACACAGCACCCCCGTCACACAGCACCCCCGTCACACAGCACCCCCGTCACACAGCACCCCCGTCACACAGCACCCCCGTCACACAGCACCCCCGTCACACAGCACCCCCGTCACACAGCACCCCCGTCACACAGCACCCCCGTCACGCAGCACCCCCGTCACGCAGCACCCCCGTCACACAGCACCCCCGTCACACAGCACCCCCGTCACACAGCACCCCCGTCACGCAGCACCCCCGTCACGCAGCACCCCCGTCACACAGTACCCCCGTCACACAGCACCCCCGTCACGCAGCACCCCCGTCACGCAGCACCCCCGTCACACAGCACCCCCGTCACACAGCACCCCCGTCACACAGCACCCCCGTCACGCAGCACCCCCGTCACGCAGCACCCCCGTCACACAGCACCCCCGTCACACAGCACCCCCGTCACACAGCACCCCCGTCACACAGCACCCCCGTCACACAGCACCCCCGTCACACAGCACCCCCGTCACACAGCACCCCCGTCACACAGCACCCCCGTCACACAGCGTCCCCGTCACACAGCACCCCCGTCACACAGTACCCCCGTCACACAGCACCCCCGTCACACAGCACCCCCGTCACACAGCACCCCCGTCACACAGCACCCCCGTCACGCAGCACCCCCGTCACGCAGCACCCCCGTCACGCAGTACCCCCGTCACGCAGCACCCCCGTCACACAGCACCCCGTCACGCAGCACCCCCGTCACGCAGCACCCCCGTCACACAGCACCCCGTCACACAGCACCCCCGTCACACAGCACCCCCGTCACACAGCACCCCCGTCACACAGCACCCCCGTCACACAGCACCCCCGTCACACAGCACCCCCGTCACACAGCACCCCCGTCACACAGCACCCCCGTCACACAGCACCCCCGTCACACAGCACCCCCGTCACACAGCACCCCCGTCACACAGTACCCCCGTCACACAGCACCCCCGTCACACAGCACCCCCGTCACACAGTACCCCCGTCACGCAGCACCCCCGTCACGCAGCACCCCCGTCACGCAGCGTCCCCGTCACGCAGCACCCCCGTCACGCAGCACCCCCGTCACACAGTACCCCCGTCACACAGCACCCCCGTCACACAGCACCCCCGTCACACAGTACCCCCGTCACACAGCACCCCCGTCACGCAGCACCCCCGTCACACAGCACCCCCGTCACACAGCACCCCCGTCACACAGCACCCCCGTCACACAGCACCCCCGTCACGCAGCACCCTCGTCACGCAGCGTCCCCGTCACGCACTACCCCCGTCACGCAGCACCCCCGTCACGCAGCACCCCCGTCACGCAGCACCCCCGTCACACAGCACCCCCGTCACACAGCACCCCCGTCACACAGCACCCCCGTCACGCAGCACCCCCGTCACGCAGCACCCCCGTCACACAGCACCCCCGTCACACAGCACCCCCGTCACACAGCACCCCCGTCACACAGCGTCCCCGTCACGCAGCACCCCCGTCACACAGCACCCCCGTCACACAGCACCCCCGTCACACAGCACCCCCGTCACACAGCGTCCCCGTCACACAGCACCCCCGTCACACAGCACCCCCGTCACACAGCACCCCCGTCACACAGCACCCCCGTCACACAGCACCCCCGTCACACAGCACCCCCGTCACACAGCACCCCCGTCACACAGCGTCCCCGTCACACAGCACCCCCGTCACACAGCGCCCCCGTCACACAGCACCCCCGTCACACAGCACCCCCGTCACACAGCACCCCCGTCACGCAGCACCCCCGTCACGCAGCACCCCCGTCACACAGTACCCCCGTCACACAGCACCCCCGTCACGCAGCACCCCCGTCACGCAGCACCCCCGTCACACAGCACCCCCGTCACACAGCACCCCCGTCACACAGCACCCCCGTCACGCAGCACCCCCGTCACGCAGCACCCCCGTCACACAGCACCCCCGTCACACAGCACCCCCGTCACACAGCACCCCCGTCACACAGCACCCCCGTCACACAGCACCCCCGTCACACAGCACCCCCGTCACACAGCACCCCCGTCACACAGCGTCCCCGTCACACAGCACCCCCGTCACACAGCACCCCCGTCACGCAGCACCCCCGTCACGCAGTACCCCCGTCACACAGCACCCCCGTCACACAGCACCCCCGTCACGCAGCGCCCCCGTCACACAGCACCCCCGTCACGCAGCACCCCCGTCACGCAGCGTCCCCGTCACACAGCACCCCCGTCACACAGTACCCCCGTCACGCAGCACCCCCGTCACGCAGCGTCCCCGTCACGCAGCACCCCCGTCACGCAGCACCCCCGTCACACAGCACCCCCGTCACACAGCACCCCCGTCACACAGCACCCCCGTCACACAGCACCCCCGTCACACAGCACCCCCGTCACACAGCACCCCCGTCACACAGCGTCCCCGTCACACAGCACCCCCGTCACACAGCACCCCCGTCACACAGCACCCCCGTCACACAGTACCCCCGTCACACAGCACCCCCGTCACACAGCACCCCCGTCACACAGCACCCCCGTCACACAGCACCCCCGTCACACAGCACCCCCGTCACACAGCACCCCCGTCACACAGCGCCCCCGTCACACAGCGTCCCCGTCACACAGCACCCCCGTCACACAGCACCCCCGTCACACAGCACCCCCGTCACACAGCACCCCCGTCACACAGCACCCCCGTCACACAGCACCCCCGTCACACAGCACCCCCGTCACGCAGCACCCCCGTCACGCAGCACCCCCGTCACGCAGCACCCCCGTCACACAGCACCCCCGTCACACAGCACCCCCGTCACACAGTACCCCCGTCACACAGCACCCCCGTCACACAGCACCCCCGTCACACAGCACCCCCGTCACACAGCACCCCCGTCACGCAGCACCCCCGTCACACAGCACCCCCGTCACGCACTACCCCCGTCACGCAGCACCCCCGTCACGCACTACCCCCGTCACGCAGCGCCCCGTCACGCAGCGCCCCGTCACGCAGCGCCCCGTCACACAGCACCCCCGTCACGCAGCACCCCCGTCACGCAGCACCCCCGTCACGCAGCACCCCCGTCACGCAGCACCCCCGTCACGCAGCACCCCCGTCACACAGTACCCCCGTCACACAGTACCCCCGTCACACAGCACCCCCGTCACACAGCACCCCCGTCACACAGCACCCCCGTCACACAGCACCCCCGTCACGCAGCACCCCCGTCACGCAGCACCCCCGTCACGCAGCACCCCCGTCACACAGCACCCCCGTCACGCAGCGTCCCCGTCACACAGTACCCCCGTCACACAGTACCCCCGTCACACAGTACCCCCGTCACACAGCACCCCCGTCACACAGCACCCCCGTCACACAGCACCCCCGTCACACAGTACCCCCGTCACGCAGCACCCCCGTCACGCAGCACCCCCGTCACACAGCACCCCCGTCACACAGCACCCCCGTCACACAGCACCCCCGTCACACAGCACCCCCGTCACGCAGCACCCCCGTCACGCAGCACCCCCGTCACGCAGCACCCCCGTCACGCAGCACCCCCGTCACGCAGCACCCCCGTCACGCAGCACCCCCGTCACACAGCACCCCCGTCACACAGCACCCCCGTCACGCAGTACCCCCGTCACGCAGCACCCCCGTCACACAGCACCCCCGTCACACAGTACCCCCGTCACACAGCACCCCCGTCACACAGCACCCCCGTCACGCAGCACCCCCGTCACGCAGCACCCCCGTCACACAGCACCCCCGTCACGCAGCACCCCCGTCACACAGCACCCCCGTCACGCAGCACCCCCGTCACACAGCACCCCCGTCACGCAGCACCCCCGTCACGCAGCACCCCCGTCACACAGTACCCCCGTCACACAGCACCCCCGTCACGCAGTACCCCCGTCACGCAGCACCCCCGTCACACAGCACCCCCGTCACACAGCACCCCCGTCACACAGCACCCCCGTCACACAGCACCCCCGTCACACAGCACCCCCGTCACACAGCACCCCCGTCACACAGCACCCCCGTCACACAGCGTCCCCGTCACACAGTACCCCCGTCACACAGCACCCCCGTCACACAGCACCCCCGTCACACAGCACCCCCGTCACACAGCACCCCCGTCACACAGCACCCCCGTCACACAGTACCCCCGTCACACAGCACCCCCGTCACACAGCACCCCCGTCACGCAGCACCCCCGTCACGCAGCACCCCCGTCACACAGTACCCCCGTCACGCAGCGCCCCCGTCACACAGCACCCCCGTCACGCAGCGCCCCCGTCACACAGCACCCCCGTCACACAGCACCCCCGTCACGCAGCACCCCCGTCACGCAGCACCCCCGTCACACAGCACCCCCGTCACACAGCACCCCCGTCACACAGCACCCCCGTCACGCAGCACCCCCGTCACGCAGCACCCCCGTCACACAGTACCCCCGTCACACAGCACCCCCGTCACACAGCACCCCCGTCACGCAGCACCCCCGTCACACAGCACCCCCGTCACACAGCACCCCCGTCACGCAGCACCCCCGTCACACAGCACCCCCGTCACACAGCACCCCCGTCACACAGTACCCCCGTCACACAGTACCCCCGTCACGCAGCACCCCCGTCACGCAGCACCCCCGTCACGCAGCACCCCCGTCACACAGTACCCCCGTCACACAGTACCCCCGTCACACAGTACCCCCGTCACACAGCACCCCCGTCACACAGCACCCCCGTCACACAGCACCCCCGTCACACAGCACCCCCGTCACACAGCACCCCCGTCACACAGTACCCCCGTCACGCAGCGTCCCCGTCACACAGTACCCCCGTCACACAGTACCCCCGTCACACAGTACCCCCGTCACACAGCACCCCCGTCACGCAGCACCCCCGTCACGCAGCGCCCCCGTCACACAGCACCCCCGTCACACAGCACCCCCGTCACACAGCACCCCCGTCACACAGCACCCCCGTCACACAGCACCCCCGTCACACAGCACCCCCGTCACACAGCACCCCCGTCACACAGCACCCCCGTCACACAGCACCCCCGTCACACAGCACCCCCGTCACACAGCACCCCCGTCACACAGCACCCCCGTCACACAGTACCCCCGTCACACAGCACCCCCGTCACGCAGCACCCCCGTCACGCAGCGCCCCCGTCACACAGCACCCCCGTCACACAGCACCCCCGTCACGCAGCACCCCCGTCACACAGCACCCCCGTCACACAGCACCCCCGTCACACAGCACCCCCGTCACACAGCACCCCCGTCACACAGTACCCCCGTCACACAGCACCCCCGTCACACAGCACCCCCGTCACACAGCACCCCCGTCACACAGCACCCCCGTCACACAGCACCCCCGTCACACAGCACCCCCGTCACACAGCACCCCCGTCACGCAGCACCCCCGTCACGCAGCACCCCCGTCACGCAGCGCCCCCGTCACACAGTACCCCCGTCACACAGCACCCCCGTCACACAGCACCCCCGTCACACAGCACCCCCGTCACACAGCACCCCCGTCACACAGCACCCCCGTCACGCAGCACCCCCGTCACACAGCACCCCCGTCACACAGCACCCCCGTCACACAGCACCCCCGTCACACAGCACCCCCGTCACACAGTACCCCCGTCACACAGCACCCCCGTCACACAGCACCCCCGTCACACAGTACCCCCGTCACGCAGCACCCCCGTCACGCAGCACCCCCGTCACACAGCACCCCCGTCACGCACTATCCCCGTCACACAGCACCCCCGTCACACAGCACCCCCGTCACACAGTACCCCCGTCACGCACTATCCCCGTCACACAGCACCCCCGTCACACAGCACCCCCGTCACACAGCACCCCCGTCACACAGTACCCCCGTCACACAGTACCCCCGTCACACAGCACCCCCGTCACACAGTACCCCCGTCACGCAGTACCCCCGTCACACAGTACCCCCGTCACGCAGCGCCCCCGTCACACAGCACCCCCGTCACACAGCACCCCCGTCACACAGCACCCCCGTCACACAGCACCCCCGTCACACAGCACCCCCGTCACACAGCACCCCCGTCACACAGTACCCCCGTCACGCAGCACCCCCGTCACGCAGCACCCCCGTCACACAGCACCCCCGTCACACAGCACCCCCGTCACACAGCGTCCCCGTCACGCAGCGTCCCCGTCACACAGCACCCCCGTCACACAGCACCCCCGTCACACAGCACCCCCGTCACACAGCACCCCCGTCACACAGCACCCCCGTCACACAGCTCCCCCGTCACACAGCACCCCCGTCACACAGCACCCCCGTCACACAGCACCCCCGTCACGCAGCACCTCCGTCACACAGTACCCCCGTCACACAGCACCCCCGTCACACAGCACCCCCGTCACGCAGCACCTCCGTCACGCAGCACCCCCGTCACACAGTACCCCCGTCACACAGTACCCCCGTCACACAGTACCCCCGTCACACAGTACCCCCGTCACGCAGCGCCCCCGTCACGCAGCGCCCCCGTCACACAGCACCCCCGTCACACAGTACCCCCGTCACACAGCACCCCCGTCACACAGCACCCCCGTCACACAGCACCCCCGTCACACAGCACCCCCGTCACACAGCACCCCCGTCACACAGCACCCCGTCACGCAGCACCCCCGTCACACAGTACCCCCGTCACACAGTACCCCCGTCACACAGCACCCCCGTCACGCAGCACCCCCGTCACACAGCACCCCCGTCACACAGCACCCCCGTCACACAGCACCCCCGTCACACAGCACCCCCGTCACACAGCACCCCCGTCACACAGCACCCCCGTCACACAGCACCCCCGTCACACAGCACCCCCGTCACACAGCACACCCGTCACACAGCACCCCCGTCACGCAGCGCCCCCGTCACGCAGCACCCCCGTCACACAGCACCCCCGTCACACAGCACCCCCGTCACGCAGCACCCCCGTCACGCAGCACCCCCGTCACACAGCACCCCCGTCACACAGCACCCCCGTCACGCAGCACCCCCGTCACGCAGCACCCCCGTCACGCAGCACCCCCGTCACACAGCACCCCCGTCACACAGCACCCCCGTCACACAGCACCCCCGTCACACAGCACCCCCGTCACACAGCACCCCCGTCACGCAGCACCCCCGTCACGCAGCACCCCCGTCACACAGCACCCCCGTCACACAGTACCCCCGTCACGCAGTACCCCCGTCACGCAGCACCCCCGTCACACAGTACCCCCGTCACGCAGCACCCCCGTCACACAGTACCCCCGTCACGCAGCACCCCCGTCACGCAGCACCCCCGTCACGCAGCGCCCCGTCACACAGTACCCCCGTCACGCAGCACCCCCGTCACGCAGCACCCCCGTCACACAGTACCCCCGTCACGCAGCACCCCCGTCACACAGTACCCCCGTCACACAGCACCCCCGTCACGCAGCACCCCCGTCACACAGCACCCCCGTCACACAGCACCCCCGTCACACAGCGTCCCCGTCACGCAGCACCCCCGTCACACAGCACCCCCGTCACACAGCACCCCCGTCACACAGCACCCCCGTCACACAGCACCCCCGTCACGCAGCACCCCCGTCACACAGCGTCCCCGTCACGCAGCACCCCCGTCACACAGCACCCCCGTCACACAGCACCCCCGTCACACAGTACCCCCGTCACACAGCACCCCCGTCACACAGTACCCCCGTCACACAGCGCTCCCGTCACACAGTACCCCCGTCACACAGCACCCCCGTCACACAGCACCCCCGTCACACAGCACCCCCGTCACACAGTACCCCCGTCACACAGTACCCCCGTCACACAGCGTCCCCGTCACGCAGCACCCCCGTCACGCAGCGCCCCGTCACACAGTACCCCCGTCACACAGTACCCCCGTCACACAGCACCCCCGTCACACAGCACCCCCGTCACGCAGCACCCCCGTCACACAGCACCCCCGTCACACAGCACCCCCGTCACGCAGCACCCCCGTCACACAGCACCCCCGTCACACAGCGTCCCCGTCACGCAGCACCCCCGTCACACAGCACCCCCGTCACGCAGCACCCCCGTCACACAGCACCCCCGTCACGCAGTACCCCCGTCACACAGTACCCCCGTCACACAGCACCCCCGTCACACAGTACCCCCGTCACACAGCACCCCCGTCACACAGCACCCCCGTCACGCAGCACCCCCGTCACACAGCACCCCCGTCACACAGCACCCCCGTCACGCAGCACCCCCGTCACACAGCACCCCCGTCACACAGCACCCCCGTCACACAGCACCCCCGTCACACAGTACCCCCGTCACACAGCACCCCCGTCACACAGTACCCCCGTCACACAGCGCTCCCGTCACACAGTACCCCCGTCACGCAGCACCCCCGTCACACAGCACCCCCGTCACGCAGTACCCCCGTCACACAGCACCCCCGTCACACAGCACCCCCGTCACACAGCACCCCCGTCACACAGCACCCCCGTCACGCAGCACCCCCGTCACGCAGCGTCCCCGTCACACAGCACCCCCGTCACGCAGCGTCCCCGTCACACAGCACCCCCGTCACACAGCACCCCCGTCACACAGCACCCCCGTCACACAGCACCCCCGTCACACAGCACCCCCGTCACACGGCACCCCCGTCACGCAGCACCCCCGTCACACAGCACCCCCGTCACACAGTACCCCCGTCACACAGCACCCCCGTCACACAGTACCCCCGTCACACAGCACCCCCGTCACGCAGCACCCCCGTCACACAGCACCCCCGTCACGCAGCACCCCCGTCACACAGTACCCCCGTCACACAGCACCCCCGTCACACAGCACCCCCGTCACACAGCACCCCCGTCACACAGCACCCCCGTCACACAGCACCCCCGTCACACAGTACCCCCGTCACGCAGCACCCCCGTCACACAGCACCCCCGTCACACAGCACCCCCGTCACACAGCACCCCCGTCACACAGCACCCCCGTCACACAGTACCCCCGTCACACAGCACCCCCGTCACACAGCACCCCCGTCACGCAGCACCCCCGTCACACAGCACCCCCGTCACACAGCACCCCCGTCACACAGCACCCCCGTCACACAGTACCCCCGTCACACAGTACCCCCGTCACACAGTACCCCCGTCACACAGTACCCCCGTCACACAGCACCCCCGTCACACAGCACCCCCGTCACACAGCACCCCCGTCACACAGCACCCCCGTCACACAGCACCCCCGTCACACAGCACCCCCGTCACACAGTACCCCCGTCACGCAGTACCCCCGTCACGCAGCACCCCCGTCACACAGTACCCCCGTCACACAGCGTCCCCGTCACACAGTACCCCCGTCACACAGCACCCCCGTCACACAGCACCCCCGTCACACAGCACCCCCGTCACACAGCACCCCCGTCACACAGCACCCCCGTCACACAGCACCCCCGTCACACAGCACCCCCGTCACACAGCACCCCCGTCACACAGCACCCCCGTCACACAGCACCCCCGTCACACAGCACCCCCGTCACACAGCACCCCCGTCACACAGTACCCCCGTCACACAGCACCCCCGTCACGCAGCACCCCCGTCACACAGTACCCCCGTCACACAGCACCCCCGTCACACAGCACCCCCGTCACACAGTACCCCCGTCACACAGTACCCCCGTCACACAGTACCCCCGTCACACAGTACCCCCGTCACACAGCGTCCCCGTCACACAGCACCCCCGTCACGCAGCACCCCCGTCACACAGCACCCCCGTCACGCAGCACCCCCGTCACGCAGCACCCCCGTCACACAGTACCCCCGTCACACAGTACCCCCGTCACACAGCACCCCCGTCACGCAGCAACCCGTCACACAGCACCCCCGTCACACAGTACCCCCGTCACACAGCACCCCCGTCACACAGCACCCCCGTCACACAGCACCCCCGTCACACAGTACCCCCGTCACACAGTACCCCCGTCACACAGTACCCCCGTCACACAGCACCCCCGTCACACAGCACCCCCGTCACACAGCACCCCCGTCACACAGCACCCCCGTCACACAGTACCCCCGTCACACAGCACCCCCGTCACGCAGCACCCCCGTCACACAGTACCCCCGTCACACAGCACCCCCGTCACACAGCACCCCCGTCACACAGTACCCCCGTCACACAGTACCCCCGTCACACAGTACCCCCGTCACACAGTACCCCCGTCACACAGCGTCCCCGTCACACAGCACCCCCGTCACGCAGCACCCCCGTCACACAGCACCCCCGTCACGCAGCACCCCCGTCACGCAGCACCCCCGTCACACAGTACCCCCGTCACACAGTACCCCCGTCACACAGCACCCCCGTCACGCAGCAACCCGTCACACAGCACCCCCGTCACACAGTACCCCCGTCACACAGCACCCCCGTCACACAGCACCCCCGTCACACAGCACCCCCGTCACACAGTACCCCCGTCACACAGTACCCCCGTCACACAGTACCCCCGTCACACAGTACCCCCGTCACACAGTACCCCCGTCACACAGCGTCCCCGTCACACAGCACCCCCGTCACGCAGCACCCCCGTCACACAGTACCCCCGTCACACAGTACCCCCGTCACACAGCACCCCCGTCACACAGCACCCCCGTCACGCAGCACCCCCGTCACGCAGCGTCCCCGTCACACAGTACCCCCGTCACGCAGCACCCCCGTCACGCAGCACCCCCGTCACACAGCACCCCCGTCACACAGCACCCCCGTCACACAGCACCCCCGTCACGCAGCACCCCCGTCACACAGCACCCCCGTCACACAGCACCCCCGTCACACAGTACCCCCGTCACACAGCACCCCCGTCACACAGCACCCCCGTCACACAGCACCCCCGTCACACAGCACCCCCGTCACACAGCACCCCCGTCACACAGCACCCCCGTCACACAGCACCCCCGTCACACAGCACCCCCGTCACGCAGCGTCCCCGTCACGCAGCACCCCCGTCACACAGCACCCCCGTCACGCAGTACCCCCGTCACACAGTACCCCCGTCACACAGTACCCCCGTCACACAGCACCCCCGTCACACAGCACCCCCGTCACACAGCACCCCCGTCACACAGCACCCCCGTCACGCAGCACCCCCGTCACGCAGCACCCCCGTCACACAGCACCCCCGTCACACAGCACCCCCGTCACACAGCACCCCCGTCACGCAGCACCCCCGTCACACAGCACCCCCGTCACGCAGCGCCCCCGTCACACAGCACCCCCGTCACACAGCACCCCCGTCACACAGCACCCCCGTCACACAGCACCCCCGTCACACAGCACCCCCGTCACACAGCACCCCCGTCACACAGCACCCCCGTCACACAGCACCCCCGTCACACAGCACCCCCGTCACACAGCACCCCCGTCACGCAGCACCCCCGTCACGCAGCACCCCCGTCACGCAGCACCCCCGTCACGCAGCACCCCCGTCACGCAGCACCCCCGTCACACAGCACCCCCGTCACACAGCACCCCCGTCACACAGCACCCCCGTCACACAGCACCCCCGTCACACAGCACCCCCGTCACACAGCACCCCCGTCACACAGCACCCCCTTCACACAGTACCCCCGTCACGCAGCACCCCCGTCACACAGCACCCCCGTCACACAGCACCCCCGTCACGCAGCACCCCCGTCACACAGCACCCCCGTCACGCAGCACCCCCGTCACACAGCACCCCCGTCACGCAGCACCCCCGTCACGCAGCACCCCCGTCACGCAGCACCCCCGTCACACAGCACCCCGTCACACAGCACCCCCGTCACACAGCACCCCCGTCACACAGCACCCCCGTCACGCAGCACCCCCGTCACGCAGCACCCCCGTCACACAGCACCCCCGTCACACAGTACCCCCGTCACACAGCACCCCCGTCACACAGCACCCCCGTCACACAGCACCCCCGTCACACAGCACCCCCGTCACACAGCACCCCCGTCACACAGCACCCCCGTCACGCAGCACCCCCGTCACGCAGCACCCCCGTCACACAGCACCCCCGTCACACAGCACCCCCGTCACACAGCACCCCCGTCACACAGCACCCCCGTCACACAGCACCCCCGTCACACAGTACCCCCGTCACGCAGCACCCCCGTCACGCAGCACCCCCGTCACACAGCACCCCCGTCACGCAGCGTCCCCGTCACGCGGCACCCCCGTCACGCAGCACCCCCGTCACACAGCACCCCCGTCACACAGCACCCCCGTCACGCAGCACCCCCGTCACGCAGCGTCCCCGTCACGCAGCGTCCCCGTCACACAGCACCCCCGTCACGCAGCACCCCCGTCACGCAGCACCCCCGTCACACAGTACCCCCGTCACACAGCACCCCCGTCACACAGCACCCCCGTCACGCAGCACCCCCGTCACGCAGCACCCCCGTCACGCAGCACCCCCGTCACGCAGCACCCCCGTCACGCAGCACCCCCGTCACGCAGCACCCCCGTCACGCAGCACCCCCGTCACGCAGCACCCCCGTCACGCAGCACCCCCGTCACACAGCACCCCCGTCACACAGCACCCCCGTCACACAGCACCCCCGTCACGCAGCACCCCCGTCACGCAGCACCCCCGTCACACAGCACCCCCGTCACACAGCACCCCCGTCACGCAGCACCCCCGTCACGCAGCACCCCCGTCACGCAGCACCCCCGTCACGCAGCACCCCCGTCACGCAGCACCCCCGTCACACAGCACCCCCGTCACACAGCACCCCCGTCACGCAGCACCCCCGTCACACAGTACCCCCGTCACACAGCACCCCCGTCACACAGTACCCCCGTCACACAGCACCCCCGTCACGCAGCACCCCCGTCACACAGTACCCCCGTCACACAGCACCCCCGTCACGCAGCACCCCCGTCACACAGCACCCCCGTCACACAGCACCCCCGTCACACAGCACCCCCGTCACACAGCACCCCCGTCACACAGCACCCCCGTCACACAGCACCCCCGTCACACAGTACCCCCGTCACACAGCACCCCCGTCACGCAGCACCCCCGTCACGCAGTACCCCCGTCACACAGCACCCCCGTCACACAGCACCCCCGTCACACAGCACCCCCGTCACACAGCACCCCCGTCACACAGCACCCCCGTCACACAGCACCCCCGTCACGCAGTACCCCCGTCACGCAGCACCCCGTCACGCAGCACCCCCGTCACGCAGCACCCCCGTCACACAGCACCCCCGTCACACAGCACCCCCGTCACGCAGCACCCCCGTCACGCAGCACCCCCGTCACACAGCACCCCCGTCACACAGCACCCCCGTCACACAGCACCCCCGTCACACAGCACCCCCGTCACGCAGCGCCCCCGTCACGCAGCGCCCCCGTCACGCAGCGCCCCCGTCACGCAGCACCCCCGTCACGCAGTACCCCCGTCACGCTGCACCCCCGTCACACAGCACCCCCGTCACACAGTACCCCCGTCACACAGCACCCCCGTCACACAGCACCCCCGTCACACAGCACCCCCGTCACACAGCACCCCCGTCACACAGCACCCCCGTCACACAGCACCCCCGTCACACAGCACCCCCGTCACACAGCACCCCCGTCACACAGCACCCCCGTCACACAGCACCCCCGTCACACAGCACCCCCGTCACACAGTACCCCCGTCACACAGTACCCCCGTCACACAGTACCCCCGTCACACAGCACCCCCGTCACACAGTACCCCCGTCACGCAGCACCCCCGTCACACAGCGCCCCGTCACACAGCACCCCGTCACACAGCACCCCGTCACACAGCACCCCCGTCACACAGCGCCCCGTCACACAGCACCCCGTCACACAGCACCCCGTCACACAGCGCCCCGTCACACAGCACCCCGTCACACAGCACCCCGTCACGCAGCACCCCCGTCACACAGTACCCCCGTCACACAGCGCCCCGTCACACAGCACCCCCGTCACACAGCACCCCCGTCACACAGTACCCCCGTCACGCAGCACCCCCGTCACACAGCACCCCCGTCACACAGCACCCCCGTCACACAGCACCCCCGTCACACAGCACCCCCGTCACGCAGCACCCCCGTCACACAGCACCCCCGTCACACAGTACCCCCGTCACACAGCACCCCCGTCACACAGCACCCCCGTCACACAGCACCCCCGTCACACAGTACCCCCGTCACACAGTACCCCCGTCACACAGCACCCCCGTCACACAGCACCCCCGTCACACAGTACCCCCGTCACACAGTACCCCCGTCACACAGTACCCCCGTCACACAGCACCCCCGTCACACAGCACCCCCGTCACACAGCACCCCCGTCACACAGCACCCCCGTCACACAGCACCCCCGTCACACAGCACCCCCGTCACACAGTACCCCCGTCACACAGCACCCCCGTCACACAGCACCCCCGTCACACAGTACCCCCGTCACACAGCACCCCCGTCACACAGCACCCCCGTCACACAGTACCCCCGTCACGCAGCACCCCCGTCACACAGCACCCCCGTCACACAGCACCCCCGTCACACAGCACCCCCGTCACACAGCACCCCCGTCACACAGCACCCCCGTCACACAGCACCCCCGTCACACAGCACCCCCGTCACGCAGCACCCCCGTCACGCAGCACCCCCGTCACACAGTACCCCCGTCACGCAGCACCCCCGTCACACAGCACCCCCGTCACGCAGCACCCCCGTCACGCAGTACCCCCGTCACACAGCACCCCCGTCACACAGCACCCCCGTCACACAGCACCCCCGTCACGCAGCACCCCCGTCACGCAGCGTCCCCGTCACACAGTACCCCCGTCACACAGCACCCCCGTCACACAGCACCCCCGTCACACAGCACCCCCGTCACGCAGCACCCCCGTCACGCAGCACCCCCGTCACGCAGCACCCCCGTCACGCAGCACCCCCGTCACACAGCACCCCCGTCACACAGCACCCCCGTCACGCAGCACCCCCGTCACACAGCACCCCCGTCACGCAGCACCCCCGTCACACAGCACCCCCGTCACACAGCACCCCCGTCACACAGTACCCCCGTCACACAGCACCCCCGTCACACAGCACCCCCGTCACACAGCACCCCCGTCACACAGTACCCCCGTCACGCAGCACCCCCGTCACACAGCACCCCCGTCACGCAGCACCCCCGTCACGCAGCACCCCCGTCACACAGCACCCCCGTCACACAGCACCCCCGTCACACAGCACCCCCGTCACACAGCACCCCCGTCACGCAGCACCCCCGTCACGCAGTACCCCCGTCACGCACTACCCCCGTCACACAGCACCCCCGTCACTCAGCACCCCCGTCACACAGCACCCCCGTCACACAGCACCCCCGTCACACAGCACCCCCGTCACACAGCACCCCCGTCACACAGTACCCCCGTCACGCAGCACCCCCGTCACGCAGCACCCCCGTCACACAGCACCCCCGTCACACAGCACCCCCGTCACACAGCACCCCCGTCACACAGCACCCCCGTCACACAGCACCCCCGTCACACAGTACCCCCGTCACACAGCACCCCCGTCACACAGCACCCCCGTCACGCACTACCCCCGTCACGCAGCACCCCCGTCACACAGCGTCCCCGTCACACAGCGTCCCCGTCACACAGCGTCCCCGTCACACAGCACCCCCGTCACACAGCACCCCCGTCACACAGTACCCCCGTCACACAGCACCCCCGTCACACAGCGTCCCCGTCACACAGCACCCCCGTCACACAGCACCCCCGTCACGCAGCACCCCCGTCACGCAGCACCCCCGTCACACAGTACCCCCGTCACGCAGCGCCCCCGTCACACAGCGCCCCCGTCACACAGCACCCCCGTCACTCAGCACCCCCGTCACACAGCACCCCCGTCACGCAGCACCCCCGTCACGCAGCACCCCCGTCACGCAGCACCCCCGTCACGCAGCACCCCCGTCACGCAGCACCCCCGTCACACAGCACCCCCGTCACACAGTACCCCCGTCACACAGCACCCCCGTCACACAGCGTCCCCGTCACGCAGCACCCCCGTCACGCAGCACCCCCGTCACACAGCACCCCCGTCACACAGTACCCCCGTCACGCAGCACCCCCGTCACGCAGCACCCCCGTCACGCAGCACCCCCGTCACACAGCACCCCCGTCACGCAGTACCCCCGTCACGCAGCACCCCCGTCACGCAGCACCCCCGTCACACAGCACCCCCGTCACGCAGTACCCCCGTCACGCAGCACCCCCGTCACACAGTACCCCCGTCACACAGCACCCCCGTCACGCAGCACCCCCGTCACACAGTACCCCCGTCACACAGTACCCCCGTCACACAGCACCCCCGTCACACAGCACCCCCGTCACGCAGCACCCCCGTCACGCAGTACCCCCGTCACACAGTACCCCCGTCACACAGTACCCCCGTCACACAGCACCCCCGTCACGCAGCGCCCCGTCACACAGCACCCCCGTCACACAGCACCCCCGTCACACAGCACCCCCGTCACGCAGCACCCCCGTCACACAGTACCCCCGTCACACAGCACCCCCGTCACACAGCACCCCCGTCACACAGCACCCCCGTCACGCAGCACCCCCGTCACGCAGCACCCCCGTCACACAGTACCCCCGTCACACAGCACCCCCGTCACACAGTACCCCCATCACGCACTATCCCCGTCACACAGCACCCCCGTCACGCAGCACCCCCGTCACGCAGCACCCCCGTCACGCAGCACCCCCGTCACACAGTACCCCCGTCACACAGTACCCCCGTCACACAGCACCCCCGTCACACAGCACCCCCGTCACACAGTACCCCCGTCACACAGTACCCCCGTCACACAGCACCCCCGTCACACAGCACCCCCGTCACACAGCACCCCCGTCACACAGCACCCCCGTCACACAGCACCCCCGTCACACAGCACCCCCGTCACACAGCACCCCCGTCACACAGCACCCCCGTCACACAGTACCCCCGTCACGCAGCGCCCCCGTCACGCAGCGTCCCCGTCACGCAGCACCCCCGTCACACAGCACCCCCGTCACACAGTACCCCCGTCACACAGCACCCCCGTCACACAGCACCCCCGTCACGCAGTACCCCCGTCACGCAGCACCCCCGTCACGCAGCACCCCCGTCACACAGTACCCCCGTCACACAGCACCCCCGTCACACAGCGCCCCCGTCACACAGCACCCCCGTCACACAGCACCCCCGTCACACAGCACCCCCGTCACGCAGCACCCCCGTCACGCAGCACCCCCGTCACACAGCACCCCCGTCACACAGCACCCCCGTCACACAGCACCCCCGTCACACAGCACCCCCGTCACACAGCACCCCCGTCACGCAGCGTCCCCGTCACGCAGCACCCCCGTCACGCAGCACCCCCGTCACACAGTACCCCCGTCACACAGTACCCCCGTCACGCAGTACCCCCGTCACGCAGTACCCCCGTCACACAGCGTCCCCGTCACACAGCACCCCCGTCACGCAGCACCCCCGTCACGCAGCACCCCCGTCACACAGCACCCCCGTCACACAGTACCCCCGTCACGCAGTACCCCCGTCACGCAGTACCCCCGTCACGCAGCACCCCCGTCACGCAGCACCCCCGTCACACAGTACCCCCGTCACGCAGTACCCCCGTCACGCAGCACCCCCGTCACGCAGCACCCCCGTCACACAGCACCCCCGTCACACAGTACCCCCGTCACGCAGCACCCCCGTCACGCAGCACCCCCGTCACGCAGCACCCCCGTCACACAGCACCCCCGTCACACAGCACCCCCGTCACACAGCACCCCCGTCACACAGCACCCCCGTCACACAGCACCCCCGTCACACAGCACCCCCGTCACGCAGCACCCCCGTCACGCAGCACCCCCGTCACACAGCACCCCCGTCACACAGTACCCCCGTCACACAGCACCCCCGTCACACAGCACCCCCGTCACACAGAACCCCCGTCACACAGCACCCCCGTCACACAGTACCCCCATCACGCACTATCCCCGTCACACAGCACCCCCGTCACACAGCACCCCCGTCACGCAGCACCCCCGTCACACAGAACCCCCGTCACGCAGTACCCCCGTCACGCAGCACCCCCGTCACGCAGCACCCCCGTCACACAGCACCCCCGTCACACAGCACCCCCGTCACACAGCACCCCCATCACGCACTATCCCCGTCACACAGCACCCCCGTCACACAGCACCCCCGTCACGCAGCACCCCCGTCACGCAGCACCCCCGTCACGCAGCGCCCCCGTCACGCAGCACCCCCGTCACGCAGCACCCCCGTCACGCAGCACCCCCGTCACACAGCACCCCCGTCACACAGCACCCCCGTCACGCAGCACCCCCGTCACACAGCACCCCCGTCACACAGTACCCCCGTCACGCAGCACCCCCGTCACACAGCACCCCCGTCACACAGTGCCCCCGTCACACAGCGTCCCCGTCACACAGTACCCCCGTCACACAGTACCCCCGTCACGCAGCACCCCCGTCACGCAGCACCCCCGTCACACAGCACCCCCGTCACACAGCACCCCCGTCACGCAGCACCCCCGTCACACAGCACCCCCGTCACGCAGCACCCCCGTCACGCAGCACCCCCGTCACACAGTGCCCCCGTCACACAGCGTCCCCGTCACACAGTACCCCCGTCACACAGTACCCCCGTCACACAGTACCCCCGTCACGCAGCACCCCCGTCACGCAGCACCCCCGTCACACAGCACCCCCGTCACACAGCACCCCCGTCACGCAGCACCCCCGTCACACAGCACCCCCGTCACACAGCACCCCCGTCACACAGCACCCCCGTCACGCAGCACCCCCGTCACGCAGCACCCCCGTCACACAGCACCCCCGTCACACAGCACCCCCGTCACACAGCACCCCCGTCACACAGCACCCCCGTCACACAGCACCCCCGTCACACAGCACCCCCGTCACACAGCACCCCCGTCACACAGCACCCCCGTCACACAGCACCCCCGTCACACAGCACCCCCGTCACGCAGCGCCCCCGTCACACAGCACCCCCGTCACACAGCACCCCCGTCACACAGCGTCCCCGTCACACAGCACCCCCGTCACGCAGCACCCCCGTCACGCAGCACCCCCGTCACGCAGCACCCCCGTCACGCAGCACCCCCGTCACGCAGCACCCCCGTCACACAGCACCCCCGTCACGCAGCACCCCCGTCACACAGCACCCCCGTCACGCAGCACCCCCGTCACACAGCACCCCCGTCACGCAGCACCCCCGTCACACAGCACCCCCGTCACACAGCACCCCCGTCACACAGCACCCCCGTCACACAGCACCCCCGTCACACAGCGTCCCCGTCACACAGCGTCCCCGTCACACAGAACCCCCGTCACACAGCACCCCCGTCACGCAGCACCCCCGTCACACAGCACCCCCGTCACGCAGCACCCCCGTCACGCAGCACCCCCGTCACGCAGCACCCCCGTCACACAGCACCCCCGTCACACAGCACCCCCGTCACACAGCACCCCCGTCACACAGCACCCCCGTCACACAGCGTCCCCGTCACACAGCGTCCCCGTCACACAGCACCCCCGTCACACAGCACCCCCGTCACACAGCACCCCCGTCACACAGCACCCCCGTCACGCAGCACCCCCGTCACGCAGCACCCCCGTCACGCAGCACCCCCGTCACACAGCACCCCCGTCACACAGCACCCCCGTCACACAGCACCCCCGTCACACACTACCCCCGTCACACAGCACCCCCGTCACACAGCACCCCCGTCACACAGCACCCCCGTCACACAGCACCCCCGTCACACAGCACCCCCGTCACACAGCACCCCCGTCACACAGTACCCCCGTCACGCAGCACCCCCGTCACACAGCACCCCCGTCACACAGCACCCCCGTCACACAGCACCCCCGTCACACAGCACCCCCGTCACGCAGCACCCCCGTCACACAGCACCCCCGTCACACAGCACCCCCGTCACACAGCACCCCCGTCACACAGTACCCCCGTCACACAGTACCCCCGTCACACAGTACCCCCGTCACACAGCACCCCCGTCACGCAGTACCCCCGTCACGCAGCACCCCCGTCACACAGCACCCCCGTCACACAGCACCCCCGTCACACAGCGTCCCCGTCACACAGCACCCCCGTCACACAGTACCCCCGTCACACAGCACCCCCGTCACACAGTACCCCCGTCACACAGCACCCCCGTCACACAGTACCCCCGTCACGCAGCACCCCCGTCACGCAGCACCCCCGTCACACAGCACCCCCGTCACACAGCACCCCCGTCACACAGCACCCCCGTCACACAGCACCCCCGTCACGCAGCACCCCCGTCACGCAGCACCCCCGTCACGCAGCACCCCCGTCACACAGCACCCCCGTCACACAGTACCCCCGTCACACAGCACCCCCGTCACACAGCACCCCCGTCACGCGGCACCCCCGTCACGCGGCACCCCCGTCACACAGTACCCCCGTCACACAGTACCCCCGTCACGCAGCACCCCCGTCACGCAGCACCCCCGTCACACAGCACCCCCGTCACACAGTACCCCCGTCACACAGCACCCCCGTCACACAGCACCCCCGTCACACAGCACCCCCGTCACGCAGCACCCCCGTCACACAGCACCCCCGTCACACAGCACCCCCGTCACACAGCACCCCCGTCACACAGCACCCCCGTCACACAGTACCCCCGTCACACAGCACCCCCGTCACACAGCACCCCCGTCACACAGCACCCCCGTCACGCAGCACCCCCGTCACACAGCACCCCCGTCACACAGCACCCCCGTCACGCGGCACCCCCGTCACACAGCACCCCCGTCACGCAGCACCCCCGTCACGCAGCGTCCCCGTCACGCAGCGTCCCCGTCACACAGCACCCCCGTCACACAGCACCCCCGTCACACAGCACCCCCGTCACACAGCACCCCCGTCACACAGCACCCCCTTCACACAGCACCCCCGTCACGCAGCACCCCCGTCACACAGCACCCCCGTCACACAGCACCCCCGTCACACAGCACCCCCGTCACACAGCACCCCCGTCACGCAGCGTCCCCGTCACGCAGCGTCCCCGTCACACAGCACCCCCGTCACGCAGCACCCCCGTCACACAGCACCCCCGTCACACAGCACCCCCGTCACACAGCACCCCCGTCACACAGCACCCCCGTCACACAGCACCCCCGTCACACAGCACCCCCGTCACACAGCACCCCCGTCACGCAGCACCCCCGTCACACAGTACCCCCGTCACACAGTACCCCCGTCACACAGCACCCCCGTCACACAGCACCCCCGTCACACAGCACCCCCGTCACACAGTACCCCCGTCACACAGTACCCCCGTCACGCAGCACCCCCGTCACACAGTACCCCCGTCACACAGTACCCCCGTCACACAGCACCCCCGTCACACAGCACCCCCGTCACACAGCACCCCCGTCACGCACCATCCCCGTCACACAGCACCCCCGTCACGCAGCACCCCCGTCACGCAGCACCCCCGTCACACAGCACCCCCGTCACGCAGCACCCCCGTCACACAGTACCCCCGTCACACAGTACCCCCGTCACACAGTACCCCCGTCACACAGTACCCCCGTCACGCAGCACCCCCGTCACACAGTACCCCCGTCACGCAGCACCCCCGTCACGCAGCACCCCCGTCACACAGCACCCCCGTCACACAGCACCCCCGTCACGCAGCACCCCCGTCACACAGCACCCCCGTCACACAGCACCCCCGTCACACAGCACCCCCGTCACGCAGCACCCCCGTCACGCAGCACCCCCATCACGCAGCGCCCCCGTCACACAGCACCCCCGTCACACAGCGCCCTCGTCACACAGCACCCCCGTCACACAGCACCCCCGTCACACAGCACCCCCGTCACACAGCACCCCCGTCACACAGCACCCCCGTCACACAGCACCCCCGTCACGCAGCACCCCCGTCACGCAGCACCCCCGTCACGCAGCACCCCCGTCACACAGTACCCCCGTCACGCAGCACCCCCGTCACACAGCACCCCCGTCACACAGCACCCCCGTCACGCAGCACCCCCGTCACGCAGCACCCCCGTCACACAGTACCCCCGTCACACAGCACCCCCGTCACACAGTACCCCCGTCACACAGTACCCCCGTCACACAGCACCCCCGTCACACAGTACCCCCGTCACGCAGCACCCCCGTCACGCAGCACCCCCGTCACACAGCACCCCCGTCACACAGCACCCCCGTCACACAGTACCCCCGTCACACAGCACCCCCGTCACGCAGCACCCCCGTCACGCAGCACCCCCGTCACGCAGCACCCCCGTCACGCAGCACCCCCGTCACGCAGCACCCCCGTCACGCAGCACCCCCGTCACGCAGCACCCCCGTCACGCAGCACCCCCGTCACGCAGCACCCCCGTCACGCAGCACCCCCGTCACACAGTACCCCCGTCACACAGTACCCCCGTCACACAGCACCCCCGTCACACAGCACCCCCGTCACGCAGCACCCCCGTCACACAGCACCCCCGTCACACAGCACACCCGTCACACAGCACCCCCGTCACACAGCACCCCCGTCACACAGCACCCCCGTCACACAGCACCCCCGTCACACAGCACCCCCGTCACACAGCACCCCCGTCACACAGCACCCCCGTCACGCAGCACCCCCGTCACGCAGCACCCCCGTCACACAGCACCCCCGTCACACAGCACCCCCGTCACACAGCACCCCCGTCACACAGCACCCCCGTCACGCGGCACCCCCGTCACGCGGCACCCCCGTCACACAGTACCCCCGTCACGCAGTACCCCCGTCACGCAGCACCCCCGTCACGCAGCACCCCCGTCACACAGCACCCCCGTCACACAGTACCCCCGTCACACAGCACCCCCGTCACACAGCACCCCCGTCACACAGCACCCCCGTCACGCAGCACCCCCGTCACACAGTACCCCCGTCACACAGCACCCCCGTCACGCAGCACCCCCGTCACGCAGCACCCCCGTCACGCAGCGTCCCCGTCACACAGTACCCCCGTCACACAGCACCCCCGTCACACAGCACCCCCGTCACACAGCACCCCCGTCACACAGCACCCCCGTCACACAGCACCCCCGTCACACAGCACCCCCGTCACGCAGCGTCCCCGTCACACAGCACCCCCGTCACACAGTACCCCCGTCACACAGCACCCCCGTCACGCAGCACCCCCGTCACGCAGCACCCCCGTCACACAGTAACCCCGTCACACAGCGTCCCCCGTCACACAGCACCCCCGTCACACAGCACCCCCGTCACACAGTACCACCGTCACGCAGCACCCCCGTCACGCAGCACCCCCGTCACGCAGCACCCCCGTCACGCAGCACCCCCGTCACGCAGCACCCCCGTCACACAGTACCCCCGTCACACAGTACCCCCGTCACACAGTACCCCCGTCACACAGTACCCCCGTCACACAGCACCCCGTCACGCAGCACCCCCGTCACACAGCACCCCCGTCACACAGCACCCCCGTCACACAGCACCCCCGTCACGCAGCACCCCCGTCACGCAGCACCCCCGTCACACAGCACCCCCGTCACACAGCACCCCCGTCACACAGCACCCCCGTCACACAGCACCCCCGTCACGCAGCACCCCCGTCACGCAGCACCCCCGTCACGCAGCACCCCCGTCACACAGCACCCCCGTCACGCAGCACCCCCGTCACGCAGCACCCCCGTCACGCAGCACCCCCGTCACGCAGCACCCCCGTCACGCAGCGTCCCCGTCACACAGTACCCCCGTCACACAGCACCCCCGTCACACAGCACCCCCGTCACACAGCACCCCCGTCACACAGCACCCCCGTCACACAGCACCCCCGTCACACAGCACCCCCGTCACACAGCACCCCCGTCACACAGCACCCCCGTCACACAGCACCCCCGTCACACAGCACCCCCGTCACACAGCACCCCCGTCACACAGTACCCCCGTCACGCAGCACCCCCGTCACACAGCACCCCCGTCACGCAGTACCCCCGTCACGCAGCACCCCCGTCACACAGCACCCCCGTCACACAGCACCCCGTCACACAGTACCCCCGTCACACAGCACCCCCGTCACGCAGCACCCCCATCACACAGCACCCCCGTCACGCAGTACCCCCGTCACACAGCGCCCCGTCACACAGCACCCCCGTCAGACAGCGCCCCGTCACACAGCACCCCCGTCACACAGCACCCCCGTCACACAGCACCCCCGTCACACAGTACCCCCGTCACACAGTACCCCCGTCACACAGCGCCCCGTCACACAGCACCCCCGTCACACAGCGCCCCGTCACACAGCACCCCCGTCACACAGTACCCCCGTCACACAGCACCCCCGTCACGCAGCACCCCCGTCACGCAGCACCCCCGTCACACAGCACCCCCGTCACGCAGCACCCCCGTCACGCAGCACCCCCGTCACGCAGCACCCCCGTCACGCAGCACCCCCGTCACGCAGCACCCCCGTCACACAGCACCCCCGTCACACAGCACCCCCGTCACACAGCACCCCCGTCACACAGCACCCCCGTCACACAGCACCCCCGTCACACAGCACCCCCGTCACGCAGCACCCCCGTCACGCAGCACCCCCGTCACGCAGCACCCCCGTCACACAGCACCCCCGTCACACAGCACCCCCGTCACACAGCACCCCCGTCACACAGCACCCCCGTCACACAGCACCCCCGTCACACAGCACCCCCGTCACACAGCACCCCCGTCACACAGCACCCCCGTCACGCAGCACCCCCGTCACACAGCACCCCCGTCACACAGCACCCCCGTCACACAGCACCCCCGTCACGCAGCACCCCCGTCACACAGCACCCCCGTCACACAGTACCCCCGTCACGCAGCACCCCCGTCACACAGTACCCCCGTCACACAGCACCCCCGTCACACAGCGTCCCCGTCACGCAGCACCCCCGTCACGCAGCACCCCCGTCACACAGCACCCCCGTCACACAGCACCCCTGTCACACAGCACCCCCGTCACACAGCACCCCCGTCACACAGCACCCCCGTCACGCAGCACCCCCGTCACACAGCACCCCCGTCACACAGTACCCCCGTCACGCAGCACCCCCGTCACACAGCACCCCCGTCACGCAGCGTCCCCGTCACACAGCACCCCCGTCACACAGCACCCCCGTCACGCAGCACCCCCGTCACGCAGCACCCCCGTCACGCAGTACCCCCGTCACACAGCACCCCCGTCACACAGCACCCCCGTCACACAGCACCCCCGTCACACAGCACCCCCGTCACACAGCACCCCCGTCACACAGCACCCCCGTCACACAGCACCCCCGTCACACAGCACCCCCGTCACACAGCACCCCCGTCACGCAGCACCCCCGTCACACAGCACCCCCGTCACACAGCGTCCCCGTCACACAGCACCCCCGTCACACAGCACCCCCGTCACACAGCACCCCCGTCACACAGCACCCCCGTCACACAGCACCCCCGTCACACAGTACCCCCGTCACACAGCACCCCCGTCACACAGCACCCCGTCACACAGCACCCCCGTCACACAGCACCCCCGTCACACAGTACCCCCGTCACACAGCACCCCCGTCACACAGTACCCCCGTCACGCAGCACCCCCGTCACGCAGCACCCCCGTCACACAGCACCCCCGTCACACAGCACCCCCGTCACACAGCACCCCCGTCACACAGCACCCCCGTCACACAGCACCCCCGTCACGCAGCGCCCCCGTCACGCAGCACCCCCGTCACGCAGCACCCCCGTCACGCAGCACCCCCGTCACGCAGCACCCCCGTCACGCAGCACCCCCGTCACGCAGCACCCCCGTCACGCAGCACCCCCGTCACGCAGCACCCCCGTCACACAGTACCCCCGTCACGCAGCACCCCCGTCACACAGCACCCCCGTCACACAGCACCCCCGTCACACAGCACCCCCGTCACACAGCACCCCCGTCACACAGCACCCCCGTCACACAGCACCCCCGTCACACAGCACCCCCGTCACACAGCACCCCCGTCACGCAGCACCCCCGTCACACAGCACCCCCGTCACACAGCACCCCCGTCACACAGCACCCCCGTCACACAGTACCCCCGTCACACAGCACCCCCGTCACACAGCACCCCCGTCACGCAGCACCCCCGTCACGCAGCACCCCCGTCACACAGTACCCCCGTCACGCAGCGCCCCCGTCACACAGCACCCCCGTCACGCAGCGCCCCCGTCACACAGCACCCCCGTCACACAGCACCCCCGTCACGCAGCACCCCCGTCACGCAGCACCCCCGTCACACAGCACCCCCGTCACACAGCACCCCCGTCACACAGCACCCCCGTCACGCAGCACCCCCGTCACGCAGCACCCCCGTCACACAGTACCCCCGTCACACAGCACCCCCGTCACGCAGCACCCCCGTCACGCAGCACCCCCGTCACACAGCACCCCCGTCACACAGCACCCCCGTCACACAGCACCCCCGTCACACAGCACCCCCGTCACACAGCACCCCCGTCACACAGCACCCCCGTCACACAGCACCCCCGTCACGCAGCACCCCCGTCACACAGCACCCCCGTCACACAGCACCCCCGTCACACAGCACCCCCGTCACACAGCACCCCCGTCACACAGCACCCCCGTCACACAGCACCCCCGTCACACAGCACCCCCGTCACACAGCACCCCCGTCACACAGCGTCCCCGTCACACAGCACCCCCGTCACACAGTACCCCCGTCACACAGCACCCCCGTCACACAGCACCCCCGTCACACAGCACCCCCGTCACACAGCACCCCCGTCACGCAGCACCCCCGTCACGCAGCACCCCCGTCACGCAGTACCCCCGTCACGCAGCACCCCCGTCACACAGCACCCCGTCACGCAGCACCCCCGTCACGCAGCACCCCCGTCACACAGCACCCCGTCACACAGCACCCCCGTCACACAGCACCCCCGTCACACAGCACCCCCGTCACACAGCACCCCCGTCACACAGCACCCCCGTCACACAGCACCCCCGTCACACAGCACCCCCGTCACACAGCACCCCCGTCACACAGCACCCCCGTCACACAGCACCCCCGTCACACAGCACCCCCGTCACGCAGCACCCCCGTCACGCAGCGTCCCCGTCACGCAGCACCCCCGTCACGCAGCACCCCCGTCACACAGTACCCCCGTCACACAGCACCCCCGTCACACAGCACCCCCGTCACACAGTACCCCCGTCACACAGCACCCCCGTCACGCAGCACCCCCGTCACACAGCACCCCCGTCACACAGCACCCCCGTCACACAGCACCCCCGTCACACAGCACCCCCGTCACGCAGCACCCTCGTCACGCAGCGTCCCCGTCACGCACTACCCCCGTCACGCAGCACCCCCGTCACGCAGCACCCCCGTCACGCAGCACCCCCGTCACACAGCACCCCCGTCACACAGCACCCCCGTCACACAGCACCCCCGTCACGCAGCACCCCCGTCACGCAGCACCCCCGTCACACAGCACCCCCGTCACACAGCACCCCCGTCACACAGCACCCCCGTCACACAGCGTCCCCGTCACGCAGCACCCCCGTCACACAGCACCCCCGTCACACAGCACCCCCGTCACACAGCACCCCCGTCACACAGCGTCCCCGTCACACAGCACCCCCGTCACACAGCACCCCCGTCACACAGCACCCCCGTCACACAGCACCCCCGTCACACAGCACCCCCGTCACACAGCACCCCCGTCACACAGCACCCCCGTCACACAGCGTCCCCGTCACACAGCACCCCCGTCACACAGCGCCCCCGTCACACAGCACCCCCGTCACACAGCACCCCCGTCACACAGCACCCCCGTCACGCAGCACCCCCGTCACGCAGCACCCCCGTCACACAGTACCCCCGTCACACAGCACCCCCGTCACGCAGCACCCCCGTCACGCAGCACCCCCGTCACACAGCACCCCCGTCACACAGCACCCCCGTCACACAGCACCCCCGTCACGCAGCACCCCCGTCACGCAGCACCCCCGTCACACAGCACCCCCGTCACACAGCACCCCCGTCACACAGCACCCCCGTCACACAGCACCCCCGTCACACAGCACCCCCGTCACACAGCACCCCCGTCACACAGCACCCCCGTCACACAGCGTCCCCGTCACACAGCACCCCCGTCACACAGCACCCCCGTCACGCAGCACCCCCGTCACGCAGTACCCCCGTCACACAGCACCCCCGTCACACAGCACCCCCGTCACGCAGCGCCCCCGTCACACAGCACCCCCGTCACGCAGCACCCCCGTCACGCAGCGTCCCCGTCACACAGCACCCCCGTCACACAGTACCCCCGTCACGCAGCACCCCCGTCACGCAGCGTCCCCGTCACGCAGCACCCCCGTCACGCAGCACCCCCGTCACACAGCACCCCCGTCACACAGCACCCCCGTCACACAGCACCCCCGTCACACAGCACCCCCGTCACACAGCACCCCCGTCACACAGCACCCCCGTCACACAGCGTCCCCGTCACACAGCACCCCCGTCACACAGCACCCCCGTCACACAGCACCCCCGTCACACAGTACCCCCGTCACACAGCACCCCCGTCACACAGCACCCCCGTCACACAGCACCCCCGTCACACAGCACCCCCGTCACACAGCACCCCCGTCACACAGCACCCCCGTCACACAGCGCCCCCGTCACACAGCGTCCCCGTCACACAGCACCCCCGTCACACAGCACCCCCGTCACACAGCACCCCCGTCACACAGCACCCCCGTCACACAGCACCCCCGTCACACAGCACCCCCGTCACACAGCACCCCCGTCACACAGCGCCCCCGTCACACAGCGTCCCCGTCACACAGCACCCCCGTCACACAGCACCCCCGTCACACAGTACCCCCGTCACACAGCACCCCCGTCACACAGCACCCCCGTCACGCAGCACCCCCGTCACGCAGCACCCCCGTCACGCAGCACCCCCGTCACACAGCACCCCCGTCACACAGCACCCCCGTCACACAGTACCCCCGTCACACAGCACCCCCGTCACACAGCACCCCCGTCACACAGCACCCCCGTCACACAGCACCCCCGTCACGCAGCACCCCCGTCACACAGCACCCCCGTCACGCACTACCCCCGTCACGCAGCACCCCCGTCACGCACTACCCCCGTCACGCAGCGCCCCGTCACGCAGCGCCCCGTCACGCAGCGCCCCGTCACACAGCACCCCCGTCACGCAGCACCCCCGTCACGCAGCACCCCCGTCACGCAGCACCCCCGTCACGCAGCACCCCCGTCACGCAGCACCCCCGTCACACAGTACCCCCGTCACACAGTACCCCCGTCACACAGCACCCCCGTCACACAGCACCCCCGTCACACAGCACCCCCGTCACACAGCACCCCCGTCACGCAGCACCCCCGTCACGCAGCACCCCCGTCACGCAGCACCCCCGTCACACAGCACCCCCGTCACGCAGCGTCCCCGTCACACAGTACCCCCGTCACACAGTACCCCCGTCACACAGTACCCCCGTCACACAGCACCCCCGTCACACAGCACCCCCGTCACACAGCACCCCCGTCACACAGTACCCCCGTCACGCAGCACCCCCGTCACGCAGCACCCCCGTCACACAGCACCCCCGTCACACAGCACCCCCGTCACACAGCACCCCCGTCACACAGCACCCCCGTCACGCAGCACCCCCGTCACGCAGCACCCCCGTCACGCAGCACCCCCGTCACGCAGCACCCCCGTCACGCAGCACCCCCGTCACGCAGCACCCCCGTCACACAGCACCCCCGTCACACAGCACCCCCGTCACGCAGTACCCCCGTCACGCAGCACCCCCGTCACACAGCACCCCCGTCACACAGTACCCCCGTCACACAGCACCCCCGTCACACAGCACCCCCGTCACGCAGCACCCCCGTCACGCAGCACCCCCGTCACACAGCACCCCCGTCACGCAGCACCCCCGTCACACAGCACCCCCGTCACGCAGCACCCCCGTCACACAGCACCCCCGTCACGCAGCACCCCCGTCACGCAGCACCCCCGTCACACAGTACCCCCGTCACACAGCACCCCCGTCACGCAGTACCCCCGTCACGCAGCACCCCCGTCACACAGCACCCCCGTCACACAGCACCCCCGTCACACAGCACCCCCGTCACACAGCACCCCCGTCACACAGCACCCCCGTCACACAGCACCCCCGTCACACAGCACCCCCGTCACACAGCGTCCCCGTCACACAGCACCCCCGTCACACAGTACCCCCGTCACACAGCACCCCCGTCACACAGCACCCCCGTCACACAGCACCCCCGTCACACAGTACCCCCGTCACGCAGCACCCCCGTCACGCAGCACCCCCGTCACGCAGCACCCCCGTCACGCAGTACCCCCGTCACACAGCACCCCCGTCACACAGCACCCCCGTCACACAGCACCCCCGTCACACAGCACCCCCGTCACACAGTACCCCCGTCACACAGCACCCCCGTCACACAGCACCCCCGTCACGCAGCACCCCCGTCACGCAGCACCCCCGTCACGCAGCGCCCCCGTCACACAGCACCCCCGTCACGCAGCGCCCCCGTCACACAGCACCCCCGTCACACAGCACCCCCGTCACGCAGCACCCCCGTCACGCAGCACCCCCGTCACACAGCACCCCCGTCACACAGCACCCCCGTCACACAGCACCCCCGTCACGCAGCACCCCCGTCACGCAGCACCCCCGTCACACAGTACCCCCGTCACACAGCACCCCCGTCACACAGCACCCCCGTCACGCAGCACCCCCGTCACACAGCACCCCCGTCACACAGCACCCCCGTCACACAGCACCCCCGTCACACAGCACCCCCGTCACACAGCACCCCCGTCACGCAGCACCCCCGTCACACAGCACCCCCGTCACACAGCACCCCCGTCACACAGTACCCCCGTCACACAGTACCCCCGTCACGCAGCACCCCCGTCACGCAGCACCCCCGTCACGCAGCACCCCCGTCACACAGTACCCCCGTCACACAGTACCCCCGTCACACAGTACCCCCGTCACACAGCACCCCCGTCACACAGCACCCCCGTCACACAGCACCCCCGTCACACAGCACCCCCGTCACACAGCACCCCCGTCACACAGTACCCCCGTCACGCAGCGTCCCCGTCACACAGTACCCCCGTCACACAGTACCCCCGTCACACAGTACCCCCGTCACACAGCACCCCCGTCACGCAGCACCCCCGTCACGCAGCGCCCCCGTCACACAGCACCCCCGTCACACAGCACCCCCGTCACACAGCACCCCCGTCACACAGCACCCCCGTCACACAGCACCCCCGTCACGCAGCGCCCCCGTCACACAGCACCCCCGTCACACAGCACCCCCGTCACGCAGCACCCCCGTCACACAGCACCCCCGTCACACAGCACCCCCGTCACACAGCACCCCCGTCACACAGCACCCCCGTCACACAGTACCCCCGTCACACAGCACCCCCGTCACACAGCACCCCCGTCACACAGCACCCCCGTCACACAGCACCCCCGTCACACAGCACCCCCGTCACACAGCACCCCCGTCACACAGCACCCCCGTCACGCAGCACCCCCGTCACGCAGCACCCCCGTCACGCAGCGCCCCCGTCACACAGTACCCCCGTCACACAGCACCCCCGTCACACAGCACCCCCGTCACACAGCACCCCCGTCACACAGCACCCCCGTCACACAGCACCCCCGTCACGCAGCACCCCCGTCACACAGCACCCCCGTCACACAGCACCCCCGTCACACAGCACCCCCGTCACACAGCACCCCCGTCACACAGTACCCCCGTCACACAGCACCCCCGTCACACAGCACCCCCGTCACACAGTACCCCCGTCACGCAGCACCCCCGTCACGCAGCACCCCCGTCACACAGCACCCCCGTCACGCACTATCCCCGTCACACAGCACCCCCGTCACACAGCACCCCCGTCACACAGTACCCCCGTCACGCACTATCCCCGTCACACAGCACCCCCGTCACACAGCACCCCCGTCACACAGCACCCCCGTCACACAGTACCCCCGTCACACAGTACCCCCGTCACACAGCACCCCCGTCACACAGTACCCCCGTCACGCAGTACCCCCGTCACACAGTACCCCCGTCACGCAGCGCCCCCGTCACACAGCACCCCCGTCACACAGCACCCCCGTCACACAGCACCCCCGTCACACAGCACCCCCGTCACACAGCACCCCCGTCACACAGCACCCCCGTCACACAGTACCCCCGTCACGCAGCACCCCCGTCACGCAGCACCCCCGTCACACAGCACCCCCGTCACACAGCACCCCCGTCACACAGCGTCCCCGTCACGCAGCGTCCCCGTCACACAGCACCCCCGTCACACAGCACCCCCGTCACACAGCACCCCCGTCACACAGCACCCCCGTCACACAGCGCCCCCGTCACACAGCACCCCCGTCACACAGCACCCCCGTCACACAGCACACCCGTCACACAGCACACCCGTCACACAGCACCCCCGTCACACAGCACCCCCGTCACACAGCACCCCCGTCACACAGCACCCCCGTCACACAGCACCCCCGTCACACAGCTCCCCCGTCACACAGCACCCCCGTCACACAGCACCCCCGTCACACAGCACCCCCGTCACGCAGCACCTCCGTCACACAGTACCCCCGTCACACAGCACCCCCGTCACACAGCACCCCCGTCACGCAGCACCTCCGTCACGCAGCACCCCCGTCACACAGTACCCCCGTCACACAGTACCCCCGTCACACAGTACCCCCGTCACACAGTACCCCCGTCACGCAGCGCCCCCGTCACGCAGCGCCCCCGTCACACAGCACCCCCGTCACACAGTACCCCCGTCACACAGCACCCCCGTCACACAGCACCCCCGTCACACAGCACCCCCGTCACACAGCACCCCCGTCACACAGCACCCCCGTCACACAGCACCCCGTCACGCAGCACCCCCGTCACACAGTACCCCCGTCACACAGTACCCCCGTCACACAGCACCCCCGTCACGCAGCACCCCCGTCACACAGCACCCCCGTCACACAGCACCCCCGTCACACAGCACCCCCGTCACACAGCACCCCCGTCACACAGCACCCCCGTCACACAGCACCCCCGTCACACAGCACCCCCGTCACACAGCACCCCCGTCACACAGCACACCCGTCACACAGCACCCCCGTCACGCAGCGCCCCCGTCACGCAGCACCCCCGTCACACAGCACCCCCGTCACACAGCACCCCCGTCACGCAGCACCCCCGTCACGCAGCACCCCCGTCACACAGCACCCCCGTCACACAGCACCCCCGTCACGCAGCACCCCCGTCACGCAGCACCCCCGTCACGCAGCACCCCCGTCACACAGCACCCCCGTCACACAGCACCCCCGTCACACAGCACCCCCGTCACACAGCACCCCCGTCACACAGCACCCCCGTCACGCAGCACCCCCGTCACGCAGCACCCCCGTCACACAGCACCCCCGTCACACAGTACCCCCGTCACGCAGTACCCCCGTCACGCAGCACCCCCGTCACACAGCACCCCCGTCACGCAGCACCCCCGTCACGCAGCACCCCCGTCACGCAGCGCCCCGTCACACAGTACCCCCGTCACGCAGCACCCCCGTCACGCAGCACCCCCGTCACACAGTACCCCCGTCACGCAGCACCCCCGTCACACAGTACCCCCGTCACACAGCACCCCCGTCACGCAGCACCCCCGTCACACAGCACCCCCGTCACACAGCACCCCCGTCACACAGCGTCCCCGTCACGCAGCACCCCCGTCACACAGCACCCCCGTCACACAGCACCCCCGTCACACAGCACCCCCGTCACACAGCACCCCCGTCACACAGCACCCCCGTCACGCAGCACCCCCGTCACACAGCGTCCCCGTCACGCAGCACCCCCGTCACACAGCACCCCCGTCACACAGCACCCCCGTCACACAGTACCCCCGTCACACAGCACCCCCGTCACACAGTACCCCCGTCACACAGCGCTCCCGTCACACAGTACCCCCGTCACACAGCACCCCCGTCACACAGCACCCCCGTCACACAGCACCCCCGTCACACAGTACCCCCGTCACACAGTACCCCCGTCACACAGCGTCCCCGTCACGCAGCACCCCCGTCACGCAGCGCCCCGTCACACAGTACCCCCGTCACACAGTACCCCCGTCACACAGTACCCCCGTCACACAGCACCCCCGTCACACAGCACCCCCGTCACGCAGCACCCCCGTCACACAGCACCCCCGTCACACAGCACCCCCGTCACGCAGCACCCCCGTCACACAGCACCCCCGTCACACAGCGTCCCCGTCACGCAGCACCCCCGTCACACAGCACCCCCGTCACGCAGCACCCCCGTCACACAGCACCCCCGTCACGCAGTACCCCCGTCACACAGTACCCCCGTCACACAGCACCCCCGTCACACAGTACCCCCGTCACACAGCACCCCCGTCACACAGCACCCCCGTCACGCAGCACCCCCGTCACACAGCACCCCCGTCACACAGCACCCCCGTCACGCAGCACCCCCGTCACACAGCACCCCCGTCACACAGCACCCCCGTCACACAGCACCCCCGTCACACAGTACCCCCGTCACACAGCACCCCCGTCACACAGTACCCCCGTCACACAGCGCTCCCGTCACACAGTACCCCCGTCACGCAGCACCCCCGTCACACAGCACCCCCGTCACGCAGTACCCCCGTCACACAGCACCCCCGTCACACAGCACCCCCGTCACACAGCACCCCCGTCACACAGCACCCCCGTCACGCAGCACCCCCGTCACGCAGCGTCCCCGTCACACAGCACCCCCGTCACGCAGCGTCCCCGTCACACAGCACCCCCGTCACACAGCACCCCCGTCACACAGCACCCCCGTCACACAGCACCCCCGTCACACAGCACCCCCGTCACACGGCACCCCCGTCACGCAGCACCCCCGTCACACAGCACCCCCGTCACACAGTACCCCCGTCACACAGCACCCCCGTCACACAGTACCCCCGTCACACAGCACCCCCGTCACGCAGCACCCCCGTCACACAGCACCCCCGTCACGCAGCACCCCCGTCACACAGTACCCCCGTCACACAGCACCCCCGTCACACAGCACCCCCGTCACACAGCACCCCCGTCACACAGCACCCCCGTCACACAGCACCCCCGTCACGCAGTACCCCCGTCACGCAGCACCCCCGTCACACAGCACCCCCGTCACACAGCACCCCCGTCACACAGCACCCCCGTCACACAGCACCCCCGTCACACAGTACCCCCGTCACACAGCACCCCCGTCACGCAGCACCCCCGTCACGCAGCACCCCCGTCACGCAGCACCCCCGTCACACAGCACCCCCGTCACACAGCACCCCCGTCACACAGCACCCCCGTCACACAGTACCCCCGTCACACAGTACCCCCGTCACACAGTACCCCCGTCACACAGTACCCCCGTCACACAGCACCCCCGTCACACAGCACCCCCGTCACACAGCACCCCCGTCACACAGCACCCCCGTCACACAGCACCCCCGTCACACAGCACCCCCGTCACACAGTACCCCCGTCACGCAGTACCCCCGTCACGCAGCACCCCCGTCACACAGTACCCCCGTCACACAGCGTCCCCGTCACACAGTACCCCCGTCACACAGCACCCCCGTCACACAGCACCCCCGTCACACAGCACCCCCGTCACACAGCACCCCCGTCACACAGCACCCCCGTCACACAGCACCCCCGTCACACAGCACCCCCGTCACACAGCACCCCCGTCACACAGCACCCCCGTCACACAGCACCCCCGTCACACAGCACCCCCGTCACACAGTACCCCCGTCACACAGCACCCCCGTCACGCAGCACCCCCGTCACACAGTACCCCCGTCACACAGCACCCCCGTCACACAGCACCCCCGTCACACAGTACCCCCGTCACACAGTACCCCCGTCACACAGTACCCCCGTCACACAGTACCCCCGTCACACAGCGTCCCCGTCACACAGCACCCCCGTCACGCAGCACCCCCGTCACACAGCACCCCCGTCACGCAGCACCCCCGTCACGCAGCACCCCCGTCACACAGTACCCCCGTCACACAGTACCCCCGTCACACAGCACCCCCGTCACGCAGCAACCCGTCACACAGCACCCCCGTCACACAGTACCCCCGTCACACAGCACCCCCGTCACACAGCACCCCCGTCACACAGCACCCCCGTCACACAGTACCCCCGTCACACAGTACCCCCGTCACACAGTACCCCCGTCACACAGCACCCCCGTCACACAGCACCCCCGTCACACAGCACCCCCGTCACACAGCACCCCCGTCACACAGTACCCCCGTCACACAGCACCCCCGTCACGCAGCACCCCCGTCACACAGTACCCCCGTCACACAGCACCCCCGTCACACAGCACCCCCGTCACACAGTACCCCCGTCACACAGTACCCCCGTCACACAGTACCCCCGTCACACAGTACCCCCGTCACACAGCGTCCCCGTCACACAGCACCCCCGTCACGCAGCACCCCCGTCACACAGCACCCCCGTCACGCAGCACCCCCGTCACGCAGCACCCCCGTCACACAGTACCCCCGTCACACAGTACCCCCGTCACACAGCACCCCCGTCACGCAGCAACCCGTCACACAGCACCCCCGTCACACAGTACCCCCGTCACACAGCACCCCCGTCACACAGCACCCCCGTCACACAGCACCCCCGTCACACAGTACCCCCGTCACACAGTACCCCCGTCACACAGTACCCCCGTCACACAGTACCCCCGTCACACAGTACCCCCGTCACACAGCGTCCCCGTCACACAGCACCCCCGTCACGCAGCACCCCCGTCACACAGTACCCCCGTCACACAGTACCCCCGTCACACAGCACCCCCGTCACACAGCACCCCCGTCACGCAGCACCCCCGTCACGCAGCGTCCCCGTCACACAGTACCCCCGTCACGCAGCACCCCCGTCACGCAGCACCCCCGTCACACAGCACCCCCGTCACACAGCACCCCCGTCACACAGCACCCCCGTCACACAGCACCCCCGTCACACAGCACCCCCGTCACACAGCACCCCCGTCACACAGCACCCCCGTCACGCAGAACCCCGTCACGCAGCGCCCCGTCACGCAGCACCCCCGTCACGCAGCACCCCCGTCACACAGCACCCCCGTCACACAGCACCCCCGTCACACAGTACCCCCGTCACACAGTACCCCCGTCACACAGCACCCCCGTCACACAGCACCCCCGTCACACAGCACCCCCGTCACACAGCACCCCCGTCACACAGCACCCCCGTCACACAGCACCCCCGTCACACAGCACCCCCGTCACACAGCACCCCCGTCACACAGCACCCCCGTCACACAGCACCCCCGTCACACAGTACCCCCGTCACACAGCACCCCCGTCACACAGCACCCCCGTCACACAGCACCCCCGTCACACAGCACCCCCGTCACACAGCACCCCCGTCACACAGCACCCCCGTCACACAGCACCCCCGTCACGCAGCGTCCCCGTCACGCAGCACCCCCGTCACACAGCACCCCCGTCACGCAGTACCCCCGTCACACAGTACCCCCGTCACACAGTACCCCCGTCACACAGCACCCCCGTCACACAGCACCCCCGTCACACAGCACCCCCGTCACACAGCACCCCCGTCACGCAGCACCCCCGTCACGCAGCACCCCCGTCACACAGCACCCCCGTCACACAGCACCCCCGTCACACAGCACCCCCGTCACGCAGCACCCCCGTCACACAGCACCCCCGTCACGCAGCGCCCCCGTCACACAGCACCCCCGTCACACAGCACCCCCGTCACACAGCACCCCCGTCACACAGCACCCCCGTCACACAGCACCCCCGTCACACAGCACCCCCGTCACACAGCACCCCCGTCACACAGCACCCCCGTCACACAGCACCCCCGTCACACAGCACCCCCGTCACGCAGCACCCCCGTCACGCAGCACCCCCGTCACGCAGCACCCCCGTCACGCAGCACCCCCGTCACGCAGCACCCCCGTCACACAGCACCCCCGTCACACAGCACCCCCGTCACACAGCACCCCCGTCACACAGCACCCCCGTCACACAGCACCCCCGTCACACAGCACCCCCGTCACACAGCACCCCCTTCACACAGTACCCCCGTCACGCAGCACCCCCGTCACACAGCACCCCCGTCACACAGCACCCCCGTCACGCAGCACCCCCGTCACACAGCACCCCCGTCACGCAGCACCCCCGTCACACAGCACCCCCGTCACGCAGCACCCCCGTCACGCAGCACCCCCGTCACGCAGCACCCCCGTCACACAGCACCCCGTCACACAGCACCCCCGTCACACAGCACCCCCGTCACACAGCACCCCCGTCACGCAGCACCCCCGTCACGCAGCACCCCCGTCACACAGCACCCCCGTCACACAGTACCCCCGTCACACAGCACCCCCGTCACACAGCACCCCCGTCACACAGCACCCCCGTCACACAGCACCCCCGTCACACAGCACCCCCGTCACACAGCACCCCCGTCACGCAGCACCCCCGTCACGCAGCACCCCCGTCACACAGCACCCCCGTCACACAGCACCCCCGTCACACAGCACCCCCGTCACACAGCACCCCCGTCACGCAGCACCCCCGTCACACAGCACCCCCGTCACACAGCACCCCCGTCACACAGCACCCCCGTCACACAGCACCCCCGTCACACAGCACCCCCGTCACACAGTACCCCCGTCACGCAGCACCCCCGTCACGCAGCACCCCCGTCACACAGCACCCCCGTCACGCAGCGTCCCCGTCACGCGGCACCCCCGTCACGCAGCACCCCCGTCACACAGCACCCCCGTCACACAGCACCCCCGTCACGCAGCACCCCCGTCACGCAGCGTCCCCGTCACGCAGCGTCCCCGTCACACAGCACCCCCGTCACGCAGCACCCCCGTCACGCAGCACCCCCGTCACACAGTACCCCCGTCACACAGCACCCCCGTCACACAGCACCCCCGTCACGCAGCACCCCCGTCACGCAGCACCCCCGTCACGCAGCACCCCCGTCACGCAGCACCCCCGTCACGCAGCACCCCCGTCACGCAGCACCCCCGTCACGCAGCACCCCCGTCACGCAGCACCCCCGTCACGCAGCACCCCCGTCACACAGCACCCCCGTCACACAGCACCCCCGTCACACAGCACCCCCGTCACGCAGCACCCCCGTCACGCAGCACCCCCGTCACACAGCACCCCCGTCACACAGCACCCCCGTCACGCAGCACCCCCGTCACGCAGCACCCCCGTCACGCAGCACCCCCGTCACGCAGCACCCCCGTCACGCAGCACCCCCGTCACGCAGCACCCCCGTCACACAGCACCCCCGTCACACAGCACCCCCGTCACGCAGCACCCCCGTCACACAGTACCCCCGTCACACAGCACCCCCGTCACACAGTACCCCCGTCACACAGCACCCCCGTCACGCAGCACCCCCGTCACACAGTACCCCCGTCACACAGCACCCCCGTCACGCAGCACCCCCGTCACACAGCACCCCCGTCACACAGCACCCCCGTCACACAGCACCCCCGTCACACAGCACCCCCGTCACACAGCACCCCCGTCACACAGCACCCCCGTCACACAGTACCCCCGTCACACAGCACCCCCGTCACGCAGCACCCCCGTCACGCAGTACCCCCGTCACACAGCACCCCCGTCACACAGCACCCCCGTCACACAGCACCCCCGTCACACAGCACCCCCGTCACACAGCACCCCCGTCACACAGCACCCCCGTCACGCAGTACCCCCGTCACGCAGCACCCCGTCACGCAGCACCCCCGTCACGCAGCACCCCCGTCACACAGCACCCCCGTCACACAGCACCCCCGTCACGCAGCACCCCCGTCACGCAGCACCCCCGTCACACAGCACCCCCGTCACACAGCACCCCCGTCACACAGCACCCCCGTCACACAGCACCCCCGTCACGCAGCGCCCCCGTCACGCAGCGCCCCCGTCACGCAGCGCCCCCGTCACGCAGCGCCCCCGTCACGCAGTACCCCCGTCACGCAGTACCCCCGTCACGCTGCACCCCCGTCACACAGCACCCCCGTCACACAGTACCCCCGTCACACAGCACCCCCGTCACACAGCACCCCCGTCACACAGCACCCCCGTCACACAGCACCCCCGTCACACAGCACCCCCGTCACACAGCACCCCCGTCACACAGCACCCCCGTCACACAGCACCCCCGTCACACAGCACCCCCGTCACACAGCACCCCCGTCACACAGCACCCCCGTCACACAGTACCCCCGTCACACAGTACCCCCGTCACACAGTACCCCCGTCACACAGCACCCCCGTCACACAGTACCCCCGTCACGCAGCACCCCCGTCACACAGCGCCCCGTCACACAGCACCCCGTCACACAGCACCCCGTCACACAGCACCCCCGTCACACAGCGCCCCGTCACACAGCACCCCGTCACACAGCACCCCGTCACACAGCGCCCCGTCACACAGCACCCCGTCACACAGCACCCCGTCACGCAGCACCCCCGTCACACAGTACCCCCGTCACACAGCGCCCCGTCACACAGCACCCCCGTCACACAGCACCCCCGTCACACAGCACCCCCGTCACACAGCACCCCCGTCACACAGCACCCCCGTCACGCAGCACCCCCGTCACACAGCACCCCCGTCACACAGCACCCCCGTCACACAGCACCCCCGTCACACAGTACCCCCGTCACACAGCACCCCCGTCACACAGCACCCCCGTCACACAGCACCCCCGTCACACAGTACCCCCGTCACACAGTACCCCCGTCACACAGCACCCCCGTCACACAGCACCCCCGTCACACAGCACCCCCGTCACACAGTACCCCCGTCACACAGTACCCCCGTCACACAGCACCCCCGTCACACAGCACCCCCGTCACACAGCACCCCCGTCACACAGCACCCCCGTCACACAGCACCCCCGTCACACAGCACCCCCGTCACACAGTACCCCCGTCACACAGCACCCCCGTCACACAGCACCCCCGTCACACAGTACCCCCGTCACACAGCACCCCCGTCACACAGCACCCCCGTCACACAGTACCCCCGTCACGCAGCACCCCCGTCACACAGCACCCCCGTCACACAGCACCCCCGTCACACAGCACCCCCGTCACACAGCACCCCCGTCACACAGCACCCCCGTCACACAGCACCCCCGTCACACAGCACCCCCGTCACGCAGCACCCCCGTCACGCAGCACCCCCGTCACACAGTACCCCCGTCACGCAGCACCCCCGTCACACAGCACCCCCGTCACACAGCACCCCCGTCACGCAGCACCCCCGTCACGCAGCACCCCCGTCACGCAGCGTCCCCGTCACACAGTACCCCCGTCACACAGCACCCCCGTCACACAGCACCCCCGTCACGCAGCACCCCCGTCACGCAGCACCCCCGTCACGCAGCACCCCCGTCACGCAGCACCCCCGTCACGCAGCACCCCCGTCACACAGCACCCCCGTCACACAGCACCCCCGTCACGCAGCACCCCCGTCACACAGCACCCCCGTCACGCAGCACCCCCGTCACGCAGCACCCCCGTCACACAGCACCCCCGTCACACAGCACCCCCGTCACACAGCACCCCCGTCACACAGTACCCCCGTCACACAGCACCCCCGTCACACAGCACCCCCGTCACACAGCACCCCCGTCACACAGCACCCCCGTCACACAGCACCCCCGTCACACAGCGTCCCCGTCACGCAGCACCCCCGTCACACAGCACCCCCGTCACACAGCACCCCCGTCACGCAGCACCCCCGTCACGCAGTACCCCCGTCACGCACTACCCCCGTCACACAGCACCCCCGTCACTCAGCACCCCCGTCACACAGCACCCCCGTCACACAGCACCCCCGTCACACAGCACCCCCGTCACACAGCACCCCCGTCACACAGTACCCCCGTCACGCAGCACCCCCGTCACGCAGCACCCCCGTCACACAGCACCCCCGTCACACAGCACCCCCGTCACACAGCACCCCCGTCACACAGCACCCCCGTCACACAGCACCCCCGTCACACAGTACCCCCGTCACACAGCACCCCCGTCACACAGCACCCCCGTCACGCACTACCCCCGTCACGCAGCACCCCCGTCACACAGCGTCCCCGTCACACAGCGTCCCCGTCACACAGCGTCCCCGTCACACAGCACCCCCGTCACACAGCACCCCCGTCACACAGTACCCCCGTCACACAGCACCCCCGTCACACAGCGTCCCCGTCACACAGCACCCCCGTCACGCAGCACCCCCGTCACGCAGCACCCCCGTCACGCAGCACCCCCGTCACACAGTACCCCCGTCACGCAGCGCCCCCGTCACACAGCGCCCCCGTCACACAGCACCCCCGTCACTCAGCACCCCCGTCACACAGCACCCCCGTCACGCAGCACCCCCGTCACGCAGCACCCCCGTCACGCAGCACCCCCGTCACGCAGCACCCCCGTCACGCAGCACCCCCGTCACACAGCACCCCCGTCACACAGTACCCCCGTCACACAGCACCCCCGTCACGCAGCGTCCCCGTCACGCAGCACCCCCGTCACGCAGCACCCCCGTCACACAGCACCCCCGTCACACAGTACCCCCGTCACGCAGCACCCCCGTCACGCAGCACCCCCGTCACGCAGCACCCCCGTCACGCAGCACCCCCGTCACACAGCACCCCCGTCACGCAGTACCCCCGTCACGCAGCACCCCCGTCACGCAGCACCCCCGTCACACAGCACCCCCGTCACGCAGTACCCCCGTCACGCAGCACCCCCGTCACACAGTACCCCCGTCACACAGCACCCCCGTCACGCAGCACCCCCGTCACACAGTACCCCCGTCACACAGTACCCCCGTCACACAGCACCCCCGTCACACAGCACCCCCGTCACGCAGCACCCCCGTCACGCAGTACCCCCGTCACACAGTACCCCCGTCACACAGTACCCCCGTCACACAGCACCCCCGTCACGCAGCGCCCCGTCACACAGCACCCCCGTCACACAGCACCCCCGTCACGCAGCACCCCCGTCACGCAGCACCCCCGTCACACAGTACCCCCGTCACACAGCACCCCCGTCACACAGCACCCCCGTCACACAGCACCCCCGTCACGCAGCACCCCCGTCACGCAGCACCCCCGTCACACAGTACCCCCGTCACACAGCACCCCCGTCACACAGTACCCCCATCACGCACTATCCCCGTCACACAGCACCCCCGTCACGCAGCACCCCCGTCACGCAGCACCCCCGTCACGCAGCACCCCCGTCACACAGTACCCCCGTCACACAGTACCCCCGTCACACAGCACCCCCGTCACACAGCACCCCCGTCACACAGTACCCCCGTCACACAGTACCCCCGTCACACAGCACCCCCGTCACACAGCACCCCCGTCACACAGCACCCCCGTCACACAGCACCCCCGTCACACAGCACCCCCGTCACACAGCACCCCCGTCACACAGCACCCCCGTCACACAGCACCCCCGTCACACAGTACCCCCGTCACGCAGCGCCCCCGTCACGCAGCGTCCCCGTCACGCAGCACCCCCGTCACACAGCACCCCCGTCACACAGTACCCCCGTCACACAGCACCCCCGTCACACAGCACCCCCGTCACGCAGTACCCCCGTCACGCAGCACCCCCGTCACGCAGCACCCCCGTCACACAGTACCCCCGTCACACAGCACCCCCGTCACACAGCGCCCCCGTCACACAGCACCCCCGTCACACAGCACCCCCGTCACACAGCACCCCCGTCACGCAGCACCCCCGTCACGCAGCACCCCCGTCACACAGCACCCCCGTCACACAGCACCCCCGTCACACAGCACCCCCGTCACACAGCACCCCCGTCACACAGCACCCCCGTCACGCAGCGTCCCCGTCACGCAGCACCCCCGTCACGCAGCACCCCCGTCACACAGTACCCCCGTCACACAGTACCCCCGTCACGCAGTACCCCCGTCACGCAGTACCCCCGTCACACAGCGTCCCCGTCACACAGCACCCCCGTCACGCAGCACCCCCGTCACGCAGCACCCCCGTCACACAGCACCCCCGTCACACAGTACCCCCGTCACGCAGTACCCCCGTCACGCAGTACCCCCGTCACGCAGCACCCCCGTCACGCAGCACCCCCGTCACACAGTACCCCCGTCACGCAGTACCCCCGTCACGCAGCACCCCCGTCACGCAGCACCCCCGTCACACAGCACCCCCGTCACACAGTACCCCCGTCACGCAGCACCCCCGTCACGCAGCACCCCCGTCACGCAGCACCCCCGTCACACAGCACCCCCGTCACACAGCACCCCCGTCACACAGCACCCCCGTCACACAGCACCCCCGTCACACAGCACCCCCGTCACACAGCACCCCCGTCACGCAGCACCCCCGTCACGCAGCACCCCCGTCACACAGCACCCCCGTCACACAGTACCCCCGTCACACAGCACCCCCGTCACACAGCACCCCCGTCACACAGAACCCCCGTCACACAGCACCCCCGTCACACAGTACCCCCATCACGCACTATCCCCGTCACACAGCACCCCCGTCACACAGCACCCCCGTCACGCAGCACCCCCGTCACACAGAACCCCCGTCACGCAGTACCCCCGTCACGCAGCACCCCCGTCACGCAGCACCCCCGTCACACAGCACCCCCGTCACACAGCACCCCCGTCACACAGCACCCCCATCACGCACTATCCCCGTCACACAGCACCCCCGTCACACAGCACCCCCGTCACGCAGCACCCCCGTCACGCAGCACCCCCGTCACGCAGCGCCCCCGTCACGCAGCACCCCCGTCACGCAGCACCCCCGTCACGCAGCACCCCCGTCACACAGCACCCCCGTCACACAGCACCCCCGTCACGCAGCACCCCCGTCACACAGCACCCCCGTCACACAGTACCCCCGTCACGCAGCACCACCCCCGTCACGCAGCACCCCCGTCACACAGTGCCCCCTCACACAGCGTCCCGACCACACAGTACCCCCCCCGACAGAAGCGAGTAATCAGCACCCCCGTCACACAGCACCCCCGTCACGCAGCACCCCCGTCACACAGTGCCCCCAGCCCCGTCACACAGCACCCCCGTCACGCAGCACCCCCGTCACGCAGCACCCCGTCACACCCCCCGTCACACAGCACCCCCGTCACACAGCACCCCCGTCACACAGCACCCCCGTCACGCAGCACCCCCGTCACGCAGCACCCCCGTCACACAGCACCCCCGTCACACAGCACCCCCGTCACACAGCACCCCCGTCACACAGCACCCCCGTCACACAGCACCCCCGTCACACAGCACCCCCGTCACACAGCACCCCCGTCACACAGCACCCCCGTCACACAGCACCCCCGTCACACAGCACCCCCGTCACACAGCACCCCCGTCACACAGCACCCCCGTCACACAGCACCCCCGTCACACAGCACCCCCGTCACACAGCACCCCCGTCACACAGCACCCCCGTCACACAGCACCCCCGTCACACAGCACCCCCGTCACACAGCACCCCCGTCACACAGCACCCCCGTCACACAGTACCCCCGTCACGCAGCGCCCCCGTCACACAGCACCCCCGTCACACAGCACCCCCGTCACACAGCGTCCCCGTCACACAGCACCCCCGTCACGCAGCACCCCCGTCACGCAGCACCCCCGTCACGCAGCACCCCCGTCACGCAGCACCCCCGTCACGCAGCACCCCCGTCACACAGCACCCCCGTCACGCAGCACCCCCGTCACACAGCACCCCCGTCACGCAGCACCCCCGTCACACAGCACCCCCGTCACGCAGCACCCCCGTCACACAGCACCCCCGTCACACAGCACCCCCGTCACACAGCACCCCCGTCACACAGCACCCCCGTCACACAGCGTCCCCGTCACACAGAACCCCCGTCACACAGCACCCCCGTCACGCAGCACCCCCGTCACACAGCACCCCCGTCACGCAGCACCCCCGTCACGCAGCACCCCCGTCACGCAGCACCCCCGTCACACAGCACCCCCGTCACACAGCACCCCCGTCACACAGCACCCCCGTCACACAGCACCCCCGTCACACAGCGTCCCCGTCACACAGCGTCCCCGTCACACAGCACCCCCGTCACACAGCACCCCCGTCACACAGCACCCCCGTCACACAGCACCCCCGTCACGCAGCACCCCCGTCACGCAGCACCCCCGTCACACAGCACCCCCGTCACACAGCACCCCCGTCACACAGCACCCCCGTCACACACTACCCCCGTCACACAGCACCCCCGTCACACAGCACCCCCGTCACACAGCACCCCCGTCACACAGCACCCCCGTCACACAGCACCCCCGTCACACAGTACCCCCGTCACGCAGCACCCCCGTCACACAGCACCCCCGTCACACAGCACCCCCGTCACACAGCACCCCCGTCACGCAGCACCCCCGTCACGCAGCACCCCCGTCACACAGCACCCCCGTCACACAGCACCCCCGTCACACAGCACCCCCGTCACACAGTACCCCCGTCACACAGTACCCCCGTCACACAGTACCCCCGTCACACAGCACCCCCGTCACGCAGTACCCCCGTCACGCAGCACCCCCGTCACACAGCACCCCCGTCACACAGCACCCCCGTCACACAGCGTCCCCGTCACACAGCACCCCCGTCACACAGTACCCCCGTCACACAGCACCCCCGTCACACAGTACCCCCGTCACACAGCACCCCCGTCACACAGTACCCCCGTCACGCAGCACCCCCGTCACGCAGCACCCCCGTCACACAGCACCCCCGTCACACAGCACCCCCGTCACACAGCACCCCCGTCACACAGCACCCCCGTCACGCAGCACCCCCGTCACGCAGCACCCCCGTCACGCAGCACCCCCGTCACACAGCACCCCCGTCACACAGTACCCCCGTCACACAGCACCCCCGTCACACAGCACCCCCGTCACGCGGCACCCCCGTCACGCGGCACCCCCGTCACACAGTACCCCCGTCACACAGTACCCCCGTCACGCAGCACCCCCGTCACGCAGCACCCCCGTCACACAGCACCCCCGTCACACAGTACCCCCGTCACACAGCACCCCCGTCACACAGCACCCCCGTCACACAGCACCCCCGTCACGCAGCACCCCCGTCACACAGCACCCCCGTCACACAGCACCCCCGTCACACAGCACCCCCGTCACACAGCACCCCCGTCACACAGTACCCCCGTCACACAGCACCCCCGTCACACAGCACCCCCGTCACACAGCACCCCCGTCACGCAGCACCCCCGTCACACAGCACCCCCGTCACACAGCACCCCCGTCACGCGGCACCCCCGTCACACAGCACCCCCGTCACGCAGCACCCCCGTCACGCAGCGTCCCCGTCACGCAGCGTCCCCGTCACACAGCACCCCCGTCACACAGCACCCCCGTCACACAGCACCCCCGTCACACAGCACCCCCGTCACACAGCACCCCCTTCACACAGCACCCCCGTCACGCAGCACCCCCGTCACACAGCACCCCCGTCACACAGCACCCCCGTCACACAGCACCCCCGTCACACAGCACCCCCGTCACGCAGCGTCCCCGTCACGCAGCGTCCCCGTCACACAGCACCCCCGTCACGCAGCACCCCCGTCACACAGCACCCCCGTCACACAGCACCCCCGTCACACAGCACCCCCGTCACACAGCACCCCCGTCACACAGCACCCCCGTCACACAGCACCCCCGTCACACAGCACCCCCGTCACGCAGCACCCCCGTCACACAGCACCCCCGTCACACAGTACCCCCGTCACACAGCACCCCCGTCACACAGCACCCCCGTCACACAGCACCCCCGTCACACAGTACCCCCGTCACACAGTACCCCCGTCACGCAGCACCCCCGTCACACAGTACCCCCGTCACACAGTACCCCCGTCACACAGCACCCCCGTCACACAGCACCCCCGTCACACAGCACCCCCGTCACGCACCATCCCCGTCACACAGCACCCCCGTCACGCAGCACCCCCGTCACGCAGCACCCCCGTCACACAGCACCCCCGTCACGCAGCACCCCCGTCACACAGTACCCCCGTCACACAGTACCCCCGTCACACAGTACCCCCGTCACACAGTACCCCCGTCACGCAGCACCCCCGTCACACAGCACCCCCGTCACGCAGCACCCCCGTCACGCAGCACCCCCGTCACACAGCACCCCCGTCACACAGCACCCCCGTCACGCAGCACCCCCGTCACACAGCACCCCCGTCACACAGCACCCCCGTCACACAGCACCCCCGTCACGCAGCACCCCCGTCACGCAGCACCCCCATCACGCAGCGCCCCCGTCACACAGCACCCCCGTCACACAGCGCCCTCGTCACACAGCACCCCCGTCACACAGCACCCCCGTCACACAGCACCCCCGTCACACAGCACCCCCGTCACACAGCACCCCCGTCACACAGCACCCCCGTCACGCAGCACCCCCGTCACGCAGCACCCCCGTCACGCAGCACCCCCGTCACACAGTACCCCCGTCACGCAGCACCCCCGTCACACAGCACCCCCGTCACACAGCACCCCCGTCACGCAGCACCCCCGTCACGCAGCACCCCCGTCACACAGTACCCCCGTCACACAGCACCCCCGTCACACAGTACCCCCGTCACACAGTACCCCCGTCACACAGCACCCCCGTCACACAGTACCCCCGTCACGCAGCACCCCCGTCACGCAGCACCCCCGTCACACAGCACCCCCGTCACACAGCACCCCCGTCACACAGTACCCCCGTCACACAGCACCCCCGTCACGCAGCACCCCCGTCACGCAGCACCCCCGTCACGCAGCACCCCCGTCACGCAGCACCCCCGTCACGCAGCACCCCCGTCACGCAGCACCCCCGTCACGCAGCACCCCCGTCACGCAGCACCCCCGTCACGCAGCACCCCCGTCACGCAGCACCCCCGTCACACAGTACCCCCGTCACACAGTACCCCCGTCACACAGTACCCCCGTCACCCAGCACCCCCGTCACACAGCACCCCCGTCACACAGCACCCCCGTCACACAGCACCCCCGTCACACAGCACCCCCGTCACACAGCACCCCCGTCACACAGCACCCCCGTCACACAGCACCCCCGTCACACAGCACCCCCGTCACGCAGCACCCCCGTCACGCAGCACCCCCGTCACACAGCACCCCCGTCACACAGTACCCCCGTCACACAGCACCCCCGTCACACAGCACCCCCGTCACGCGGCACCCCCGTCACGCGGCACCCCCGTCACACAGTACCCCCGTCACGCAGTACCCCCGTCACGCAGCACCCCCGTCACGCAGCACCCCCGTCACACAGCACCCCCGTCACACAGTACCCCCGTCACACAGCACCCCCGTCACACAGCACCCCCGTCACACAGCACCCCCGTCACGCAGCACCCCCGTCACACAGTACCCCCGTCACACAGCACCCCCGTCACGCAGCACCCCCGTCACGCAGCACCCCCGTCACGCAGCGTCCCCGTCACACAGTACCCCCGTCACACAGCACCCCCGTCACACAGCACCCCCGTCACACAGCACCCCCGTCACACAGCACCCCCGTCACACAGCACCCCCGTCACACAGCACCCCCGTCACGCAGCGTCCCCGTCACACAGCACCCCCGTCACACAGTACCCCCGTCACACAGCACCCCCGTCACGCAGCACCCCCGTCACGCAGCACCCCCGTCACACAGTAACCCCGTCACACAGCGTCCCCCGTCACACAGCACCCCCGTCACACAGTACCACCGTCACGCAGCACCCCCGTCACGCAGCACCCCCGTCACGCAGCACCCCCGTCACGCAGCACCCCCGTCACGCAGCACCCCCGTCACACAGTACCCCCGTCACACAGTACCCCCGTCACACAGTACCCCCGTCACACAGTACCCCCGTCACACAGCACCCCGTCACGCAGCACCCCCGTCACACAGCACCCCCGTCACACAGCACCCCCGTCACACAGCACCCCCGTCACGCAGCACCCCCGTCACGCAGCACCCCCGTCACACAGCACCCCCGTCACACAGCACCCCCGTCACACAGCACCCCCGTCACACAGCACCCCCGTCACGCAGCACCCCCGTCACGCAGCACCCCCGTCACGCAGCACCCCCGTCACACAGCACCCCCGTCACGCAGCACCCCCGTCACGCAGCACCCCCGTCACGCAGCACCCCCGTCACGCAGCACCCCCGTCACGCAGCGTCCCCGTCACACAGTACCCCCGTCACACAGCACCCCCGTCACACAGCACCCCCGTCACACAGCACCCCCGTCACACAGCACCCCCGTCACACAGCACCCCCGTCACACAGCACCCCCGTCACACAGCACCCCCGTCACACAGCACCCCCGTCACACAGCACCCCCGTCACACAGCACCCCCGTCACACAGTACCCCCGTCACGCAGCACCCCCGTCACACAGCACCCCCGTCACGCAGTACCCCCGTCACGCAGCACCCCCGTCACACAGCACCCCCGTCACACAGCACCCCGTCACACAGTACCCCCGTCACACAGCACCCCCGTCACGCAGCACCCCCATCACACAGCACCCCCGTCACGCAGTACCCCCGTCACACAGCGCCCCGTCACACAGCACCCCCGTCAGACAGCGCCCCGTCACACAGCACCCCCGTCACACAGCACCCCCGTCACACAGCACCCCCGTCACACAGCACCCCCGTCACACAGTACCCCCGTCACACAGCGCCCCGTCACACAGCACCCCCGTCACACAGCGCCCCGTCACACAGCACCCCCGTCACACAGTACCCCCGTCACACAGCACCCCCGTCACGCAGCACCCCCGTCACGCAGCACCCCCGTCACACAGCACCCCCGTCACGCAGCACCCCCGTCACGCAGCACCCCCGTCACGCAGCACCCCCGTCACGCAGCACCCCCGTCACGCAGCACCCCCGTCACACAGCACCCCCGTCACACAGCACCCCCGTCACACAGCACCCCCGTCACACAGCACCCCCGTCACACAGCACCCCCGTCACACAGCACCCCCGTCACGCAGCACCCCCGTCACGCAGCACCCCCGTCACGCAGCACCCCCGTCACACAGCACCCCCGTCACACAGCACCCCCGTCACACAGCACCCCCGTCACACAGCACCCCCGTCACACAGCACCCCCGTCACACAGCACCCCCGTCACACAGCACCCCCGTCACACAGCACCCCCGTCACACAGCACCCCCGTCACACAGCACCCCCGTCACGCAGCACCCCCGTCACACAGCACCCCCGTCACACAGCACCCCCGTCACACAGCACCCCCGTCACGCAGCACCCCCGTCACACAGCACCCCCGTCACACAGTACCCCCGTCACGCAGCACCCCCGTCACACAGTACCCCCGTCACACAGCACCCCCGTCACACAGCGTCCCCGTCACGCAGCACCCCCGTCACGCAGCACCCCCGTCACACAGCACCCCCGTCACACAGCACCCCTGTCACACAGCACCCCCGTCACACAGCACCCCCGTCACACAGCACCCCCGTCACGCAGCACCCCCGTCACACAGCACCCCCGTCACACAGTACCCCCGTCACGCAGCACCCCCGTCACACAGCACCCCCGTCACGCAGCGTCCCCGTCACACAGCACCCCCGTCACACAGCACCCCCGTCACGCAGCACCCCCGTCACGCAGCACCCCCGTCACGCAGTACCCCCGTCACACAGCACCCCCGTCACACAGTACCCCCGTCACACAGTACCCCCGTCACACAGCACCCCCGTCACGCAGTACCCCCGTCACGCAGCACCCCCGTCACACAGCACCCCCGTCACACAGCACCCCCGTCACACAGCACCCCCGTCACGCAGCACCCCCGTCACGCACTATCCCCGTCACGCAGCACCCCCGTCACACAGCACCCCCGTCACACAGCACCCCCGTCACACAGCACCCCCGTCACACAGCACCCCCGTCACGCAGCGCCCCCGTCACACAGCACCCCCGTCACACAGCACCCCCGTCACACAGTACCCCCGTCACACAGCACCCCCGTCACACAGCACCCCCGTCACACAGCGTCCCGTCACGCAGCACCCCCGTCACACAGCACCCCCGTCACACAGTACCCCCGTCACACAGCACCCCCGTCACACAGCACCCCCGTCACACAGCACCCCCGTCACGCAGCACCCCCGTCACACAGTACCCCCGTCACACAGCACCCCCGTCACACAGCACCCCCGTCACGCAGCACCCCCGTCACGCAGCGTCCCCGTCACACAGCACCCCCGTCACACAGCACCCCCGTCACACAGCACCCCCGTCACGCAGCGCCCCCGTCACACAGCACCCCCGTCACGCAGCACCCCCGTCACACAGCACCCCCGTCACGCAGCACCCCCGTCACACAGCACCCCCGTCACGCAGCACCCCCGTCACGCAGCACCCCCGTCACGCAGCACCCCCGTCACACAGCACCCCCGTCACACAGCACCCCCGTCACACAGCACCCCCGTCACACAGCACCCCGTCACACAGTACCCCCGTCACACAGCACCCCCGTCACGCAGCACCCCCGTCACGCAGCACCCCCGTCACACAGCACCCCCGTCACACAGCACCCCCGTCACGTAGCACCCCCGTCACGCAGCACCCCCGTCACACAGCACCCCCGTCACACAGTACCCCCGTCACGCAGCACCCCCGTCACGCAGCACCCCCGTCACGCAGCACCCCCGTCACACAGTACCCCCGTCACGCAGCACCCCCGTCACGCAGCACCCCCGTCACGCAGCACCCCCGTCACACAGCACCCCCGTCACACAGCACCCCCGTCACACAGCACCCCCGTCACGCAGCACCCCCGTCACACAGCACCCCCGTCACACAGCACCCCCGTCACACAGCACCCCCGTCACACAGCACCCCCGTCACACAGCACCCCCGTCACGCAGTACCCCCGTCACACAGTACCCCCGTCACACAGTACCCCCGTCACACAGCACCCCCGTCACACAGCACCCCCGTCACGCAGCACCCCCGTCACGCAGTACCCCCGTCACACAGTACCCCCGTCACACAGTACCCCCGTCACACAGCACCCCCGTCACACAGCACCCCCGTCACGCAGCACCCCCGTCACACAGCACCCCCGTCACACAGCACCCCCGTCACACAGCACCCCCGTCACACAGTACCCCCGTCACACAGCACCCCCGTCACGCAGTACCCCCGTCACGCAGCACCCCCGTCACACAGCACCCCCGTCACACAGCACCCCCGTCACACAGCACCCCCGTCACACAGCACCCCCGTCACACAGCACCCCCGTCACACAGCACCCCCGTCACACAGCGTCCCCGTCACACAGCACCCCCGTCACACAGCACCCCCGTCACACAGCACCCCCGTCACACAGCACCCCCGTCACACAGCACCCCCGTCACACAGCACCCCCGTCACACAGCACCCCCGTCACACAGCACCCCCGTCACACAGCACCCCCGTCACACAGTACCCCCGTCACACAGTACCCCCGTCACACAGCACCCCCGTCACACAGCACCCCCGTCACACAGCACCCCCGTCACACAGCACCCCCGTCACACAGCACCCCCGTCACACAGCACCCCCGTCACACAGCACCCCCGTCACACAGCACCCCCGTCACACAGCACCCCCGTCACACAGCACCCCCGTCACACAGCACCCCCGTCACACAGTACCCCCGTCACACAGTACCCACGTCACACAGCACCCCCGTCACACAGTACCCCCGTCACACAGTACCCCCGTCACACAGCACCCCCGTCACACAGCACCCCCGTCACGCAGCGCCCCGTCACACAGCACCCCCGTCACACAGCACCCCCGTCACACAGCACCCCCGTCACACAGCACCCCCGTCACACAGCACCCCCGTCACACAGCACCCCCGTCACACAGCACCCCCGTCACACAGCACCCCCGTCACACAGTACCCCCGTCACGCAGCGCCCCCGTCACACAGCACCCCCGTCACACAGCACCCCCGTCACACAGTACCCCCGTCACACAGCACCCCCGTCACACAGCACCCCCGTCACACAGCACCCCCGTCACACAGCACCCCCGTCACACAGCACCCCCGTCACACAGCACCCCCGTCACACAGCACCCCCGTCACACAGTACCCCCGTCACACAGCACCCCCGTCACACAGCACCCCCGTCACACAGCACCCCCGTCACACAGCACCCCGTCACGCAGTACCCCCGTCACACAGTACCCCCGTCACGCAGCACCCCCGTCACGCAGCACCCCCGTCACGCAGCACCCCCGTCACACAGCGCCCCCGTCACACAGCACCCCCGTCACGCAGCGTCCCCGTCACGCAGCGTCCCCGTCACGCAGCACCCCGTCACGCAGCACCCCCGTCACACAGCACCCCCGTCACGCAGCACCCCCGTCACACAGCACCCCCGTCACACAGGACCCCCGTCACACAGCACCCCCGTCACACAGCACCCCCGTCACACAGCACCCCCGTCACACAGCACCCCCGTCACGCAGTACCCCCGTCACGCAGCACCCCCGTCACACAGCACCCCCGTCACACAGCACCCCCGTCACGCAGCACCCCCGTCACGCAGCACCCCCGTCACACAGTACCCCCGTCACGCAGCGTCCCCGTCACGCAGCACCCCCGTCACACAGCACCCCCGTCACACAGCACCCCCGTCACGCAGCACCCCCGTCACGCAGCACCCCCGTCACACAGTACCCCCGTCACACAGCACCCCCGTCACACAGCACCCCCGTCACACAGCACCCCCGTCACACAGCACCCCCGTCACACAGCGTCCCCGTCACGCAGCACCCCCGTCACACAGCACCCCCGTCACACAGTACCCCCGTCACACAGCACCCCTGTCACGCAGCACCCCCGTCACACAGTACCCCCGTCACGCAGCACCCCCGTCACGCAGCACCCCCGTCACACAGCGTCCCCGTCACGCAGCACCCCCGTCACACAGCACCCCCGTCACACAGTACCCCCGTCACACAGCACCCCCGTCACGCAGCACCCCTGTCACGCAGCACCCCCGTCACACAGCACCCCCGTCACGCAGCACCCCCGTCACGCAGCACCCCCGTCACGCAGCACCCCCGTCACACAGCACCCCGTCACGCAGTACCCCCGTCACGCAGCACCCCCGTCACACAGCACCCCCGTCACACAGCGCCCCCGTCACACAGCACCCCCGTCACACAGCACCCCCGTCACGCAGCACCCCCGTCACGCAGCACCCCCGTCACGCAGCACCCCCGTCACACAGCACCCCCGTCACGCAGCACCCCCGTCACACAGTACCCCCGTCACGCAGCACCCCCGTCACGCAGCACCCCCGTCACACAGCACCCCCGTCACACAGCACCCCCGTCACACAGTACCCCCGTCACACAGCACCCCCGTCACGCAGCACCCCCGTCACGCAGCACCCCCGTCACACAGCACCCCCGTCACACAGCACCCCCGTCACACAGCACCCCCGTCACACAGCACCCCCGTCACACAGCGTCCCCGTCACACAGTACCCCCGTCACACAGCACCCCCGTCACGCAGCACCCCCGTCACGCAGCACCCCCGTCACGCAGCACCCCCGTCACGCAGCACCCCCGTCACACAGCACCCCCGTCACACAGCACCCCCGTCACACAGCACCCCCGTCACGCAGTACCCCCGTCACACAGCACCCCCGTCACACAGTACCCCCGTCACACAGCACCCCCGTCACACAGCACCCCCGTCACACAGCACCCCCGTCACACAGCGTCCCCGTCACGCAGCGTCCCCGTCACGCAGCACCCCCGTCACGCAGCACCCCCGTCACACAGCACCCCCGTCACACAGCACCCCCGTCACACAGCACCCCCGTCACGCAGCACCCCCGTCACACAGCACCCCCGTCACACAGCACCCCCGTCACACAGCGTCCCCGTCACGCAGCACCCCCGTCACACAGTACCCCCGTCACGCAGCACCCCCGTCACACAGCGTCCCCGTCACACAGCACCCCCGTCACACAGCGTCCCCGTCACACAGCACCCCCGTCACGCAGCACCCCCGTCACACAGCACCCCCGTCACACAGCACCCCCGTCACACAGCACCCCCGTCACACAGTACCCCCGTCACACAGCACCCCCGTCACACAGCACCCCCGTCACACAGCACCCCCGTCACGCAGCGTCCCCGTCACACAGTACCCCCGTCACACAGCGCCCCCGTCACACAGCGTCTCCGTCACACAGCGTCCCCGTCACGCAGCACCCCCGTCACGCAGCACCCCCGTCACACAGCACCCCCGTCACACAGCACCCCCGTCACACAGCACCCCCGTCACACAGCACCCCCGTCACACAGCACCCCCGTCACACAGCACCCCCGTCACGCAGCACCCCCGTCACACAGTACCCCCGTCACGCAGCACCCCCGTCACACAGCACCCCCGTCACACAGCACCCCCGTCACACAGCACCCCCGTCACACAGCACCCCCGTCACACAGCGTCCCCGTCACGCAGCACCCCCGTCACGCAGCGTCCCCGTCACACAGCACCCCCGTCACGCAGCACCCCCGTCACGCAGCACCCCCGTCACGCAGCACCCCCGTCACGCAGCACCCCCGTCACACAGCACCCCCGTCACACAGCACCCCCGTCACACAGCACCCCCGTCACACAGCACCCCCGTCACACAGCACCCCCGTCACACAGCACCCCCGTCACACAGCACCCCCGTCACGCAGCAACCCGTCACACAGCACCCCCGTCACACAGCACCCCCGTCACACAGCACCCCCGTCACACAGCACCCCCGTCACACAGCACCCCCGTCACACAGCACCCCCGTCACACAGCACCCCCGTCACACAGCACCCCCGTCACACAGCACCCCCGTCACGCAGCACCCCCGTCACGCAGCACCCCCGTCACACGGCACCCCCGTCACACGGCACCCCCGTCACGCGGCACCCCCGTCACGCAGCACCCCCGTCACGCAGCACCCCCGTCACACAGCACCCCCGTCACACAGTACCCCCGTCACACAGCACCCCCGTCACACAGTACCCCCGTCACGCAGCACCCCCGTCACACAGCACCCCCGTCACACAGCACCCCCGTCACACAGCACCCCCGTCACACAGCACCCCCGTCACACAGTACCCCCGTCACACAGCACCCCCGTCACACAGCACCCCCGTCACACAGTACCCCCGTCACACAGCACCCCCGTCACACAGTACCCCCGTCACACAGCACCCCCGTCACACAGTACCCCCGTCACACAGTACCCCCGTCACACAGCACCCCCGTCACACAGCACCCCCGTCACACAGAACCCCCGTCACACAGCACCCCCGTCACACAGTACCCCCGTCACACAGTACCCCCGTCACGCAGCACCCCCGTCACACAGCACCCCCGTCACACAGCACCCCCGTCACACAGCACCCCCGTCACACAGCACCCCCGTCACACAGCACCCCCGTCACACAGCTCCCCCGTCACACAGCACCCCCGTCACACAGCACCCCCGTCACACAGCACCCCCGTCACACAGCACCCCCGTCACGCAGCACCCCCGTCACACAGCACCCCCGTCACGCAGCACCCCCGTCACACAGCACCCCCGTCACACAGCACCCCCGTCACACAGCACCCCCGTCACACAGCACCCCCGTCACGCAGCACCCCCGTCACACAGCACCCCCGTCACACAGCACCCCCGTCACACAGCACCCCCGTCACACAGCACCCCCGTCACACAGCACCCCCGTCACACAGCACCCACGTCACACAGCACCCCCGTCACACAGCACCCCCGTCACACAGCACCCCCGTCACACAGCACCCCCGTCACACAGCACCCCCGTCACACAGCACCCCCGTCACACAGCACCCCCGTCACGCAGCACCCCCGTCACACAGCACCCCCGTCACACAGCACCCCCGTCACACAGCACCCCCGTCACGCAGCACCCCCGTCACACAGCACCCCCGTCACACAGCACCCCCGTCACACAGCACCCCCGTCACACAGTACCCCCGTCACGCAGCACCCCCGTCACACAGCACCCCCGTCACACAGCACCCCCGTCACACAGCACCCCCGTCACGCAGCACCCCCGTCACGCAGCACCCCCGTCACACAGCACCCCCGTCACACAGCACCCCCGTCACACAGCACCCCCGTCACACAGCACCCCCGTCACACAGCACCCCCGTCACACAGCACCCCCGTCACACAGCACCCCCGTCACACAGCACCCCCGTCACACAGCACCCCCGTCACACAGCACCCCCGTCACACAGCACCCCCGTCACACAGCACCCCCGTCACACAGTACCCCCGTCACGCAGCACCCCCGTCACACAGCACCCCCGTCACACAGCACCCCCGTCACGCAGCACCCCCGTCACGCAGCACCCCCGTCACGCAGCACCCCCGTCACACAGCACCCCCGTCACACAGCACCCCCGTCACACAGCACCCCCGTCACACAGCAGCCCCGTCACGCAGCACCCCCGTCACACAGCACCCCCGTCACGCAGCACCCCCGTCACACAGCACCCCCGTCACACAGCACCCCCGTCACACAGCAGCCCCGTCACACAGTACCCCCGTCACACAGCACCCCCGTCACACAGCACCCCCGTCACGCAGCACCCCCGTCACGCAGCACCCCCGTCACACAGCACCCCCGTCACGCAGCACCCCCGTCACGCAGCACCCCCGTCACACAGCACCCCCGTCACACAGCACCCCCGTCACGCAGCACCCCCGTCACGCAGCACCCCCGTCACGCAGCACCCCCGTCACACAGCACCCCCGTCACACAGCACCCCGTCACACAGCACCCCCGTCACGCAGCACCCCCGTCACACAGCACCCCCGTCACGCAGCACCCCCGTCACACAGCACCCCCGTCACACAGCACCCCCGTCACACAGCACCCCCGTCACGCAGCACCCCCGTCACACAGCACCCCCGTCACACAGCACCCCCGTCACACAGCACCCCCGTCACACAGCACCCCCGTCACACAGCACCCCCGTCACACAGTACCCCCGTCACGCAGCACCCCCGTCACGCAGCACCCCCGTCACGCAGCACCCCCGTCACGCAGCACCCCCGTCACGCAGCACCCCCGTCACACAGTACCCCCGTCACACAGCACCCCCGTCACGCAGCACCCCCGTCACGCAGCGTCCCCGTCACGCAGCACCCCCGTCACGCAGCACCCCCGTCACGCAGCACCCCCGTCACGCAGCACCCCCGTCACGCAGCACCCCCGTCACACAGCACCCCCGTCACACAGCACCCCCGTCACACAGCACCCCCGTCACACAGCACCCCCGTCACGCAGTACCCCCGTCACGCAGCACCCCCGTCACACAGCACCCCCGTCACGCAGCACCCCCGTCACGCAGCACCCCCGTCACGCAGCACCCCCGTCACGCAGCACCCCCGTCACACAGTACCCCCGTCACGCAGCACCCCCGTCACGCAGCGCCCCCGTCACGCAGCACCCCCGTCACGCAGCGCCCCGTCACGCAGCACCCCCGTCACACAGCACCCCCGTCACGCAGCGTCCCCGTCACGCAGCACCCCCGTCACACAGTACCCCCGTCACACAGTACCCCCGTCACACAGTACCCCCGTCACGCAGCGTCCCCGTCACGCAGCACCCCCGTCACGCAGCACCCCCGTCACGCAGCACCCCCGTCACGCAGCACCCCCGTCACGCAGTACCCCCGTCACACAGCACCCCCGTCACACAGCACCCCCGTCACACAGCACCCCCGTCACACAGCACCCCCGTCACACAGCACCCCCGTCACGCAGCACCCCCGTCACGCAGCACCCCCGTCACACAGCACCCCCGTCACACAGCACCCCCGTCACACAGCACCCCCGTCACACAGCACCCCCGTCACACAGCACCCCCGTCACACAGCACCCCCGTCACACAGCACCCCCGTCACACAGCGTCCCCGTCACACAGCACCCCCGTCACACAGCACCCCCGTCACACAGCACCCCCGTCACACAGTACCCCCGTCACACAGCACCCCCGTCACACAGCACCCCCGTCACACAGCGTCCCCGTCACGCAGCACCCCCGTCACGCAGCACCCCCGTCACACAGTACCCCCGTCACGCAGCACCCCCGTCACACAGCACCCCCGTCACGCAGCACCCCGTCACGCAGCACCCCCGTCACACAGCACCCCCGTCACACAGCACCCCCGTCACACAGCACCCCCGTCACGCAGCACCCCCGTCACGCAGCACCCCCGTCACGCAGCACCCCCGTCACACAGCACCCCCGTCACACAGCACCCCCGTCACACAGCACCCCCGTCACACAGTACCCCCGTCACGCAGCACCCCCGTCACGCAGCACCCCCGTCACGCAGCACCCCCGTCACGCAGCACCCCCGTCACGCAGCACCCCCGTCACGCACTACCCCCGTCACGCAGCACCCCCGTCACACAGTACCCCCGTCACACAGCACCCCCGTCACACAGCACCCCCGTCACACAGCACCCCCGTCACACAGTACCCCCGTCACACAGCACCCCCGTCACACAGTACCCCCGTCACACAGCACCCCCGTCACACAGCGTCCCCGTCACACAGCGTCCCCGTCACACAGCACCCCCGTCACACAGCACCCCCGTCACACAGCACCCCCGTCACACAGCACCCCCGTCACACAGTACCCCCGTCACACAGCACCCCCGTCACGCAGCACCCCCGTCACACAGCACCCCCGTCACACAGTACCCCCGTCACACAGCACCCCCGTCACGCAGTACCCCCGTCACACAGTACCCCCGTCACACAGCACCCCCGTCACACAGCACCCCCGTCACACAGTACCCCCGTCACACAGTACCCCCGTCACGCAGCACCCCCGTCACGCAGCACCCCCGTCACACAGCACCCCCGTCACACAGCACCCCCGTCACACAGCACCCCCGTCACGCAGCACCCCCGTCACACAGCACCCCCGTCACACAGCACCCCCGTCACGCAGCGTCCCCGTCACGCAGCACCCCCGTCACACAGTACCCCCGTCACACAGCACCCCCGTCACACAGTACCCCCGTCACGCAGTACCCCCGTCACACAGCACCCCCGTCACACAGCACCCCCGTCACACAGCACCCCCGTCACACAGCACCCCCGTCACACAGCACCCCCGTCACACAGCACCCCCGTCACACAGCACCCCCGTCACACAGCACCCCCGTCACACAGCACCCCCGTCACACAGCACCCCCGTCACACAGCACCCCCGTCACACAGCACCCCCGTCACACAGCACCCCCGTCACACAGCACCCCCGTCACGCAGCACCCCCGTCACACAGCGTCCCCGTCACGCAGCACCCCCGTCACGCAGCACCCCCGTCACACAGCACCCCCGTCACACAGCACCCCCGTCACACAGTACCCCCGTCACACAGCACCCCCGTCACACAGCACCCCCGTCACACAGCACCCCCGTCACGCAGCGTCCCCGTCACACAGCACCCCCGTCACACAGCACCCCCGTCACGCAGCACCCCCGTCACGCAGCACCCCCGTCACACAGTACCCCCGTCACACAGTACCCCCGTCACACAGTACCCCCGTCACACAGTACCCCCGTCACACAGTACCCCCGTCACACAGCACCCCCGTCACACAGCACCCCCGTCACGCAGCACCCCCGTCACGCAGTACCCCCGTCACGCAGCACCCCCGTCATAC
>NW_027592061.1:0-64271 GCF_964213995.1 Mustelus asterias
AATTCCGGCCACCATGTCTGAGGTACACAGGAAAAATGATAGAGGTGGTGGAGTGACACTAGTGATTGAGGATCAAATTGCTTCAATGATAAAAGAGGATATAATGAGAGGTAAGCAGTGGGGACTCTGTGTAGAATTAAGAAGGAGAGTTGTTTCTGGGCACACTGGTAGCAGCTGCAAAGTTGGCAAGTGTATAAATGCAGAGATTAAACAAGCATGTGGTAAAGGCAGAATGTTAGTGGGGAATTTTAACCAGATTAGAATAAACAAACTAGAACTTGTCTGAATGCTAGTGAATTTCTTGAGTGAGTTATCGAATCTGATGAAAGGTCATTGATCTGAAACGTCAGCTCTGTTTCTCTGCACAGATGACCTGTTGAGTATTTCCGGCATTTTCTGGTTTCAGATTTCTAGCATCTGTAGTATTTTGCCTTCGTATGGTTGTTATTGAATTGTAGAATGGTTACAGCACAGAAGATGGCCATTCAGCCTATCATCTCCATGCTGGCTCTCTGAAAGAGTAACTCAACTAGTCCAACTTCCAACCCATTCCCTACAACCATGCAAATTCTTTCTCTTCAGATGCTTATTCAGTTTCCTGTTGGAGCCATGATTGAATCTGCCTCCATCACCCTGTCAGGCAGCACATTTCAGACCCTGAACACTTGCTGTCTAAAAAGGATTTTCCTCACATCACTTTTAATTCTTGCCAATCACCTTAAATCTGTGTCTTCATGTTTTCCACCCTGCTGCCATTGGGAACAGTTCCATACCCCTCATGACTTTGAAAACCTCAGTCAGATTTCCTCTCAGCCTCCTCATCTCTAAGGAGGACAACCCCAGTGTCTCTAATCTATCCACATATCCCTCGTACCTGGAACCATTCTCGTAAACATTTTCTGCACCATCTCTAAAACCCTCACATCCTTCCTAAAGTAGGGCCGTGTTCTGCAACAGTATGTCCCTGAAATGACAAGCAGGCTGGCTATCCTAGATTTAATAATGAGTGCAGTAAATTCTCGTTATTTGTGACTTCCTCTTTTGCAAATTCATTCATTTGGGCTTTGTACAGCGGATCATCCGCTGTGGGCCCAAATATTCATTTATTTGTGGTTTTAAACGTATAAAAAAATTGAGCCAACATTCGAAAATGCCAAAAAAAAGGAAAACCAACTAAATGAAATTAAAAGAAGGTGCTCATGACATATCTCCTGCAGTAAAAGAGTGCACTGCATGTGCATCGCCTGCTATTGTTAGCACATAGATATTCCTTGTCACTGTGATTTAATTGCTGATCATTGTCCACCTCCATTCCTAAGTGTAACATTTTTAATATTGTTATTGTTTTATTGTTTTACTAAACATTTCTCCAGTAATCTCTCCAAGTCTGTTAAGAACGTAGTTTTTTTTACTGCCTTTGACTTTTGATACATGTCAAATTTTAGAATGGATAGAATCTATCTGATTAACTTCCATTGTAAAGTATTCACGATTTCAAGCTTTGCAATGGGGCGGCACGGTGGCACAGTGGTTAGCACTGCTGCCTCACAGCGCCAGGGACCTGGGTTTGATTCCCGGCTTGGGTCACTGTGCGGAGTTTGCACATTCTCCACATGTCTGCGTGGGTTTCCTCCGGGTGCTCCGGTTTCCTCCCACAATCTGAAAGACGTGCTGGTTAGGTTCATTGGCCTGAACAGGTGTGGCGACTATGGGAATTTCACAGTAACTTCATTGCAGTGTTAACGTAAGCCTTACTTGTGACTCATAAATAAAACTTTAAAGGTTTTGCAGTAACTTAATTCCCATGAACTGCAGGACTTTACTGTAACGAGCCAGCTTTAGTTAAGAGCCGAATAGTGTGTGAAAATTTATCTAATAGTAATCATAATATTATCGCGTTTAATGTAATGTTTGAGAGGGAGAAATACGTAAGAGCCACTAAGATTAGGTAAATCTGACCTCAATGGGATGTGACAGAGGCTGTCACGATAAACTGGATAAATCTGCAAATGGGTACAATGACAGAAGATCAGTGGGAGGTGTTCAAGAAAAAGAATTTAATGGTTACAGAACCAGTTTATTCCCCTAAAGGGCAAGAGCTCTACTTGCCAAAAGAAAGAACGACTGAATAAGTAAGAGACAACATAAAGCTAAAACAAAAACCGAAGAAAAATGCAAAAACTTGCATTGATTCTGGTGAATGTGAAAGATCCAAAGAACAGCAAAGGGTGACAAAGCATAGAGTAAGCACTACAAAAAATGGGTATACAAAGGAACATGCAAGGGAAATAAATAACTTTTTACAATTACGTTAGCAAAAAGAAGGTGGTCAGGAGCAATGCGGGCTACTTGAGAACTGATTATCATGATGTTGTCAAAGAAAATATGGAACTGGCAAAGGTATTGAATAATTACTTTTCATATGCATTTGGGGAGAAGAGGATAGCGTGTTGGACATGGCAAGTAATATTCAGAGGTGGGACTCATCAAAAATAACAGTAATAAAGAAAATAATGCTACTACAGAGTGACCAATCCACAGGACCAGATGGATTTCATCCCAGAGTTTAAAGGGGGTAGGTGAAAGTTCCCTCAATTTGCAAACCGTTTCTTTACATTGGAAAATTGCACAGGTCACTTCACTGCTTATGAAAGAGGGGAAGAGAGAGAAATGACAGAGTTATCGACTAGTTGTCAGGGAATTGCTGGAAATAAGGATAGGGTGTCTGAGCATCTTGGAAACTTTCAGCTGCTCAGAGAGAGAGCCAACATCACTTTGTAAAAGACAGATCATGCCCTGCAAATCTGATTGAATTTTTTGAAGGGGTGACTAAAGTATTGGACGGGGGATGCCAATAGCTGTTATTTGTATGGACATTCAGAAGGCATTTGATAAGATCCTGGTAATGGGTTGGTATTCTAACTGTCAGACTTTAACTTGTCATGTTTTGCAAGGATCTGAACAGGGGCCTCAAATATTCACCATATTTAATAAGGACTTAGATGATGGAGTAGAAAACTACATATCTAGCTTTGCTGATGGCACAAAGGTAGGCTGCATTGTCAGCAGTGCAGTGTCAGCAGTGTAGATGGAAGCACTAATTTACAATGATATATAGATAGATTAAATGAAAGAGAAAACTGTGACAAATGTGTTTCAATGTATGCAAATATGAAGTAGTCCACATTGGATCTAGAAAGGATAGTTCAGGGTCTTTTGAAATTATGAAATGCTAGAAACTGTGAAGGTCCAAAGGAATTTGGGGGGTTAGTAGTCCAGCTACACAGATCATTAGGGGAGTTGGTGGTGCAGTGGTATTGTCGCTAGACCAGTAATCCAGAGACACGGGGTACTGCTCTGGCAGATGTTGAAATTTAAATTAAATAAAAACATCTGGAATTAAAAGTCTAATGATGGCAATGAAACCATTGTCGATTATTCTAAAAACCCATCTGGTTCACTAATGTCCTTTAGGGAAGGAAACCTGCTATCCTTACCTGGTCTGTGACTCCAGACCCACAGCAATGTGGTTGACTCTTATGCCCTCTGAAATAGCCTAGCAAGTCACTCAGGTGAATCTAACCACTACACAGAAAATAAAAAGGAATGAAACTGGACAGATCACCCGATATTGGCCTAATTGCCGGAAACAACAATGGCAAAACCAGCCCTGTTGACCCTGCAAAGTCCTCCTTCCTAACATCTGGGGATTTGTGCCAAAATTGGGAGAACTGTCTTACAGACTAGCCTGTGAGACAGGTCGTATGAATGAATGTTCTACGGACCCTCACTTCTGTGGCACAGGCTGACCTCCCAGACACTCACAGCTCCCCCGAGATCTCCTCATAGGCGGCGAGGAGATGCAACTCAGGAATCCTCTGGCCATTCTTCTTCCTATTTCTTCCCCTGTGGGGACAAAATGGTAAGATTAAAAGCCAGATAGCTGGTGGGCCAGAGGGAGGGAGGGGGGAGGGGACAAGTGGCATAAGTGGCACTGTATCTGGACAGGAAGGGGGAGTGACGAGGACTGCCAGAGGAGCTTGAGAAAGATGAAGGGGATTGGGTGCTAGAAGGCCGCGGAGTGGATTTCTGTGGGCATTCCAGGTGTGACAGATGGGACTGATACCAGGGTGTGACAGGTGGACACTCACCCTTGATGCTCAAATGAGGTAATTCATTTCCTTGTGGCACTGGGCGACAGTCCTCAGTGTCAGGCCGCTGGCATTGACCACCACAGACACCGCATCCCAGGCCACATTTACTTCTCTGCTTCTGGGTTGTCTACCCACTTGGGGGTACAGGGTGGCCCGCCTCACCCCCACTGTGTCCAGAAGCCTTCCAACATCTGTCTCCATGAAGCGTGGAGCTGCTCTCTGTGCTGCCATCCTCCTGGCATGACTGGCAGTTAGTCCCGAGGGGGAGTTTAAATGCAGCTCCTCCTTGTTAACAGTGCAGAGCCGTGAGCCAGTTCAGGCGAGTCACATGCTTGGGGACTCTATATCAGCGTGTTTCACATAGGGGTTCTTTCAGTGCACTAAGTGCAGGATGATGGCGATGTGATTCATCCTGGGCGTGCTGGCATGGATCATACAGGTTTTCTCGCTCAAAATGACACTTAGGCTGGAATTTTCCGGCCATTCATGCCCCGTTGCTGCTGCAACTGAGGACGGAGAATTTGGCGCTCAGCCAAATCTCCGTTCACTGCAGCGGGACCAGAGAATCCGCTGGCGTGAACGGCTGGAAAATTCCAGATTTAGTCATTTCTTAGGAAACTTCCACCCAATGTATTAGCTCATTAACACCCAGTATTAATGGTGTTGGTTATCATAAAGGAAACAAAGCTACTGCTGGAGATGTCCAGCTATGATTAGATAGAAAGTGTGAAAGCAAACAAGGATAGTCCTACTGATGTGAAAATGGAGGAGGACATTGTCCAGGACATTGAAAAGGAACAAATACCCCACGATCACCATCACAGAGGCTGTCATTTGTGACTCTGATTTGGGAACTTTGGTGTTATGGCAGGGATGGATTCCTAACTGGAAAAACAGTGAGTAGGTGCCAGTGGTGAAACTGTTTGATTTGAGAAACAGTTATCAATAGTGTGTAGGTCTAGTACCACCAGCAGGATTTTGGTAGGTCAATTGTGTCCAGTGCACTCAGTTAATGCGTTGCAGCATGAAGAGTGTTAGCTGTGCACCAGCATCTGTGATAAAGGGAACCATGGAACCTTTGGCTAAAGTTATTTGCGGACACCTCAGTCTTGTATTTTGCACTCTGGTGCTGGGTTCTGCTGTGGTTGAGAATGGCAATATTCATTGAGCTTCCTCCTCATATTAGTAAATTGGTTATTTCTGACTATCACCAAATGGATGAGAAAGGACTACAAAAGCTTTGTCTTTTAAATTTATTGAGGGACTGCTTAGCTTTACGTTTAGCCTGCTGCTTTGGATGGTTAGCATACATATAATCCAATACTAACTAAATTTGTACTTCATTCTTGGGAGGGGGGCCTCTGAAAGGCACAGGGACCAAGTTCCTAGAGACAGCTGTAACTTGGCAGATAACTGTCGATCACCATTGACTGGTGCATTCTCCATAGCAACATATCTATCACTCAGAATTCACTTGCCAACCAATCAGCACTGTCTTCTTATACAGTATAAAGTCATTGTTTCCCTTGACATTGGCATTCTTGTGAATGGCCTGATGAGTGCAAGGAAATTATTACATGCTGCTATAGCTATTTCTTAATAATGGAGTGACGTGTAATTTCCCAACCTGAGAGACCAGTTCCCGAATAGAGAGAACTCTGGATGATTATAGTTAAGGTGTCTAAAGACTACTTCCTAGTACTACTTAGGACCTACTTCCTTTAATCTCTGGATGAAAATCATTTGATCCCAGTAACTTCATCGCAGTGTTAATGTAAGCCTACTTGTGACCCTAATGAATAAAACTTTAAACCTTGTCACACATTAGCTGCAATAATCAAAAGGTGATAGAGAGAGAGAGAGAGACCAGGGAATTATAGACCAGGAAGCCTAACATCTGCTGTGGGAAAATAATGCGAGTTCATAATTAAGGATGGAGTGACTGAACATCTTAAAATTTTTTAGCTTATCATACGGAGCCACCATGAATTTGTAAATGTCCACTTCTGAAAAAGAGTCATATTGTACTCAAAACGTTAAGTCTGTTTCTCTCTCCACAGATGCTGCCAGACCCACTGAATATTTCCAGCACTATCTGTTTTTATTTGTAAATGTCATGATTGATTGAACTTTCTGAAGAAATTACTAAACAAATGGACATGTGAATGATTATGTCTGTTTCTATATAGCCTTCCAGTTGGTACGTGATAAAATTCCACATATGAGACTGTTACCTAAAGTTGAAGATCATGGAATTGAGTGCAAATTATTAACCTGGTTAGCAGATTGGCTGAGTGACATGAGACAGAGAATAGGGATAATACACAGGTACTCTAATTGACAGGATGTGACTAGTGATGTTCACAAATATCTGTTTTGGAGCCTCAACTATTTACAATATTTATTAATGACTCGGACGAACGGATAGAAAATCGTATATCCATGTTTACCGATAACACAGAGATATGTGGCATTGTAAGCAATGTATACGGAAGCATAAAATTACAAAGTAAAACTGACAGATTAAGTGAATAGGAAACCTGGGGCAGGTGGCCGGGAGGAGGTCATGTGGTAGTGCCCCTATCTATGGGCCAAAAGCTCTGGCATCAAGTCCCACTTCAGGACTTGATGGCCACGGAAGATGCATTCATAATGTGGCCAAACAGGTTGATTATCAGCTTGTAAAGCTTTCCAATACAACTGATGGCAGGCAGTAAGACTGGGAGAGCTTCCTGGTCAGCCAGGTTGACTATCAGCCTGTAAATCCTTTTGATACAATACACCTGAAGACAAGTGGTAAGAGCAGGAGAATTTCCTGGTCAGCCATACTGCAGAAAGCAGCAGCAAACCACTGCAGTACTTTGCCAATCATAATCTTGGACAAATTGAATGAAATTTCATGGTTGCCAACACTCTCTTCAGACACGGTACCTGAAGGAGGAAAATGGATTTCAATGTAGGCAAGTGTAAGGTAATCACTTTGGACCTATAGACCAGAGTATGTTCTAAATGGTCAAAGCTGAAAGGCAGTAGAGATCGAAAGATAATTAAGATATCATGTGCAGGTATAAAAGTAATCAAAAAAGCTGATAGAATATCTAGTCCTCTAGAAAACTAGAATACAAAGGGTTAGAAATCAAGTTACAGCTTTACATAGCCTGGTTAGACCATACCCTGAGCACTGTGATTGTTTTTGAGCACCGCACCTTAGGAAAGATATACTGGCCGTAGAGGAGTTCAGTGTAGATTTACTAGAATGAAATCTAAATAAAGAAAGAGAGGAGATTACTAAACTAGGGCTGCATTTTCTAGATATTAGAAGATTAAGTGATGATTTGATCAAAGTTTAACATTTTAAGGGGAACTGATGGGGTAGATAGAAAAGTTTGGAATTCTCTTCTATAAATGACAGTATATTTTGGGCCTATTTCTAATTTTAAATCTGAGATTAATAGATTTTTGTTAGTCAAAGGTATTAAAGAAGCATGAGGCAAAGGCTAAGGAGTTGAGTTGTAGCCATGATATTAGTAAAAAGCAAACAGGTTCAAGGGGTTAAATAGTCTATTATTGTTCCTATATCCTGATAAATATGTTACAAAGGGTTGTAACATCAGTTTATGGATAGTCTGTGAAATCATTGGCGCTGAATAGAGCTGTTGTAAGCCCAATTTCACTCAGCATTTTGTTCAGTTATAAGAACATAAGAAATAGGAGCAGGAGTAGGCCATCTAGCCCCTCAAGCCTGCCCCACCATTCAATAAGATCATGGCTGATCTGATAGTGGTTTAGTTCCACTTACCCGCCCACTCCCCATAACCCTTAATTCCCTTATTGATCAGAAATCTATCTACCTGTGACTTAAACATATTTAACGAGGTAGCCTCCACTGCTTCAATGGGCAGCGAATTCCAGAGATTCACTACCCTCTGAGAGAAGAAGTTCCTCCTCAACTCTGTCCTAAACTGACTCCCCCTTATTTTGAGGCTGTGCCCTCTACTTCTTGTTTCCTTTCTAAGTGGAAAGAATCTCTCTGCCTCTATCCTGTCTAGCCCCTTCATTATCTTATATGTCTTTATAAGATCTCCCCTCAGCCTTCTAAACTCCAACGAGTACACGCCCAATCTACTCAATCTGTCCTTATAAGCTAACCCCCTCATCTCCGGTATCAACCTGGTGAACATTTTCTCTACTCCCTCCAAGGCCAATACATCCTTCCGCAAATAAGGGGACCAAAATTGCACACAATACTCCAGCTGCGGTCTCATCAGTACCTTGTACAATTGCAGCAAGGCCTCCCTGCTTTTATACTCCATCCCCTTCGTGATAAAGGCCAACATTCCATTTGCCTTCTTGATCACCTGCTGCACCTGCAAACTGAGTTTTTGTGATTCATGCACAAGGACCCCCAGGTCCCTCTGCACACTAGCACGTTGTAATTTTTCACCATTTAAATAATAGTCCATTTTACTATTATTCCTTCCAAAGTGGATAACCTCACACTTGTCAACGTTATACTCAATCTGTTAGATCCTCGCCCACTCACTTAGCCTATCCAAATCTCTCTGCAGACTTTCTGCATCCTCCACGCAATTCGCTTTCCCACTCATCTTTGTATCATCCGCAAACTTTGTTACCCTACACTCGGTCCCCTCCTCCAGATCGTCTATGTATATGGTAACCAGTTGAGGCCCCAGCACCACTAGTCACTAACTGCCAACCAGAAAAGCACCCATTTATTCCAACTCTCTGCTTCCTGTTAGATAGCCAATCCTCAATCCACGCTAACACTTTACTCCAAACTCTGTGTACCCTAATCTTCTGCAGCAACCTTTTGTGAGGCACCTTATCGAATGCCTTCTGGAAATCTAAAAACACCACATCCACCGGTTCCCCTCTGTCAACCGCACTTGTTACATCTTCATAAAAATCCAGTAAATTCGTCAAACACGACTTTCCCTTCATGAATCCATGCTGCCTCTGCTTGATCGAACCATTTTTTTCCAGGTGTCCTGCTATTTCTTCTTTAATGATGGATTCCAGCAATTTCCCAACTATGGATGTTAAGCTAACCGGCCTGTAGTTACCCGCCTTTTGTCTACCTCCTTTTTTAAACAGTGGCGTCACATTAGCTGTTTTCCAATCAGCCGGCACTTCCCCAGAGTCCAGCGAATTTTGATAAATTACAACCAACGAATCCGCTATTACTTCTGCCATTTCTTTCAGTACCCTGGGATGCATTCCATCTGGGCCCGGGGACTTGTCTACCTTTAGTCCCATTAGCCTACCAAGCACTACCTCTTTAGTGATAGTAATCGTTTTAAGGACGTCACCCCCTACAGTCCCACGATCATCAATTTTCGGTAAGCTATTTGTGTCCTCTACCGTGAAGACCGACACAAAAAACTTGTTTAAGACCTCGGCCATTTCCTCGTTTCCCATTATTAAATCCCCCTTCTCGTCTTCTAAGGGTCCAACATTTACTTTAGCTACTCTTTTCCTTTTTATATATTTGTAAAAACTTTTACTATCAGTTTTTATATTTTGTGCTAGTTTAGTTTCATAATCTATCTTTCCTTTCTTTATCGCTTTCTTAGTAGTTCTTTGTTGTTTTTTAAAGCTTTCCCACTCTTCTAATTCCCCACTAGTTTTGGCCACTCTGTACACATCGGTTTTTAATTTAATACTCTCCTTTATTTCCTTAGTTATCCACGGCTGGTTATCCCTCTTCTTACATTCCTTTTTTAATCACAGGAATATATTTTTGCTGAGTAGTGAGAAAAATCTCCTTAAAAATCCGCCACTGTTGCTCAGCTGTCCTACCAACTAGTCTACGCTCCCAGTCTACATTAGCCAATTCTGCCCTCATCCTACTGTACTCCCCTCTTTTCAAGCATAGGACACTGGTTTGGGACCCTACTTTCTCTCCCTCCATTTGTATTAGAAATTCAACCATATTGTGATCAAATCTAATCCAATCTAAATGGGGATCTTGAAAATTCCTTTGTTTAAAATCATTCATGGGATACAGGCATAAACTGGTAAATCAAACATTTATTGACTATCCCTAAGATCTTTTGAAAAAGTGGTGGTGAGTAGGGGTGGCATGGTGGCACAGTGGTTAGCTCTGATACCTCACAGTGCCAGGGACCCGGGTTCGATTCCTGGCTTGGGTCACTGCCTGTGTGGAGTCTGCACGTTCTCCCCGTGTTTGCATGGGTTTCCTCCAGATGCTCCTCCCACAGTCTGGTTAGGTGCATTGGCCATACTAAATTCTCCCTCAGTGTACCCGAACAGGCACTGGAGTGTGGTGATTAGGTAATTTTCACAGTAACTTTATTGCAATGTTAATGTAAGCCTACTTCTGACAGTAATAAATAAACTTAAAAACCTTCTTGAACCGCCACATTCTATGTGGTGTAGGTACATCAAAGGTGCTGTTAGGGAGGGAGTACCAGTATTTGTCTCAGCAACAATGAAAAAAATAGCAATATATACCTAAGTCAAGATGGTGTGTGACTTGGAGGGGAACTTGTAAGCATTGGTCCGATGTATCTGCTGCCCATGACCTTTTAGTTGGCAGTGGTCAGGGGTTTGAAAGATGCTGTTGAAGGAGACTTGGTGAGTTGCTGCAGTGCTTCTCACACATAGTACACATGGAGTGAATGTTTAAGCTGGTGGATGGGGTGATGACCACATTGAGTGTTGGAATTTCCATCACACTGCAGACTTGTGCTTTGTACATGGTGGACAAGCAATGGGGAATTGGGAGATGAATTACTCACCACATTATTTCCTATGTCTGACCTGCTCGTGTAGCCACAGTATTTATGTTAGGTTTCTGGTCAATGGAGAATAGATGGTCAACATCCCCAGTACATTAATGGTGGGGTCTCCCTGCTGACGCTGCTGAGGAATGAAGATCTGTCGGCATCTGATTGATTGATAGGTCTCAGTGAGTGGGATTTCTGTCCCTCAGACAATACGGCTATAAGACATAGACCATTCAGCCCATTGGAGACCCTGGGGTCCTTGATCTTGGAAAAAGCCCGCTGCTACCCAGTTAAATGCTTGATTGACACTTAATTGGGTGGGCCTTCCCAAAAAGAGTCTCTCACTGGCTGTCCAGCTGGCAGGTGAGACCCTGTAGCTTATATTAAATACTGCCCTAAGTGTCTCTATTGATAGCCTGGCCACAACCAACCAGTTTTGACTCTTGTTAGCTTTGAGTGACAGCCTGCATCAGGTATGTAAATGAGGATCGGGGCTTGACATTTCCTGAGATCCAAGCTCCATGTTTTGGCTCACAGATCTCTCATTCCCACCCTGAGATAAAATCAGTCTTCGCTATCTACTCATGAATTGTAGCTCCGAACATTATTGCAGTTTAGTAAACATCCAATGCAAGACCCTGTTCTAATGTTGAGAACAAATTCAATCTCCATACGTGTCTAATTTCTATTTGGCAATTTTTTTTAACTAAAGACACTATCCATTCTAAAAGTGACAACCTGAATGTTCCAGGATTCCAAGTCATCAGCAGTCCACATGCAATCTGGCCTGTCACAGCATATGATCAGTATAGGCCTTGCACCCCTGTGCACTCCACATATCGAGTGAACAGCTGATCAAGCACTTCCTTAGAAAAATATTAATATATTTAGCTGCTATTTCTCCTCATATGTCACACTTTTTGTTATTTTTAATAAACACAGTTTTAAGCTTTCTAGTGATGCTAAGTCCTGTTCTTTCCTCTGGTTGAAAATAGAAAACATTTATTGTTTCATCGTTCGCATTGGTTGCAATTTACCAAACTGGAAAATGTGAACAGTTAGTGAGTAAAATTATCATTTGTAAACTTTAATAGGGGGATTTACACCGCTGCCAAGCTACATTACTGAAACATCTCTGATGACCCCCATCCCCCGTCTCCATTTATCTACTAATACTGTCCACTAATAGATTTCTGCAGTATGATTTATTGCAGAACAAATGTCACATAGGAATGGGCTTTTGATAAAACTGTTCACAGGTTCCTGGCCAATAAATCCTAATCTATCTATCTGAGTTGTAAGCTATTTCACTATCACTACTTTATTAATAATGCATGCCAGTTTTGACAATAAACCTATTTATTAAATTCTACCATTTTTTTTGAAGCACAGCGACTTGCATTTTTGATTAAGGCAGCCGAAAACCTGTCCCTACACCTTAGGGACTTTACTTCAAACATATTGAATAGCTGAAGTTTTGTCTTATTAATTTGGTTTGCTAATCAACACACCTGTAGCCAAAGAAAAGCTGTCTAACCTTTATCAGTGGAATTAGAGACACTAAGCTTTCTGTTAAGGTGATTTGATAAATTAAAATCTACATGTGTCTTAATAACTGTGCCAATGAGTTCAGTAGTGAAAAAGAATATGGTGTTTGATATATGGGAGATGTAGACAAATGCATTAATTCTTTTAATGAAGTTGTAGTTCGCAGCTAATGAAGTCCACCTGATTAAAAATGTTCTTCCTAACATGAATGTTTCAAATGAGATTTAGCTCTTCTTTACTTGGCTTAATCGAATGAACAAATAGTTAGCATCATGATGTTTCATTGAAATGAAATGTTTTTTATGCATGCATTGCTGCAGATTATGCAATATGCTGTACTGTAAAGTGAACCCCAAAAATTCCTCTGGAGCTATTTTGAAAGCGAATTTTGGGTGGGATGAACCTTTGCTTGTATTTTTCCCGTATCTGGGACTCTGGACCATTTGTGGCATTTTGGGGGCTTGTAATTATCATGGATGAGGGGCCAGCACCAAGAAGTAAATTGATATAGCATATGTTGGCCTGTGGTACCAGCAGAAGAGTAAACAAAAGCAGTAACATTTGCTAATTTTTACAATTCAATCAATAGCTTTGCTGAAATAATAATTCCTCTTACAGGATCCCTTAGCAACAGTAGTTACCAGTGACACACAGGCCGGAATCTTACCACCGTTCATGCCAATGGGATTTTCCCTTCCTGTCGCAGTAAACGGAGATTTGGCTGGCTGCCAAATTTTCTGACTTCGCTGCAGCAGGAGCGTGGTGTGAATGGCAGGAAAGATCGTGCCCACAGATATCCCTAATGCTCAGCATTTGTTGGATGAAAAGAATGGGAAGTGCATTCCATATTGGGTGGGATTGTTTTTGCTCCCCACACCACTCGTGTTTTCCGGCGGTGGAAGTGGCTCGTCATTGGCTGGCAGTGGGATCTTCTGGTCCCGTTACTGTCAATGGAAGTTTGTGGTGTTCGCTGGCACGCCGTCAAGGACCCCACCTCAGAGGAATTGGCAGGACTGGAAAATTCAGCCCATTGCATTTCTCTTATTTATTTGTAATCAAAATGATCCAAAAGTTGCCGTTGCAGCCTGTATACAGCTCCTGCTGTTAACTGGACTTGTCGGTGCCCACAATATTTTGCTTTGCAAATTGCTGCAAGTGTGAGTTGAAAGTGGCGCTGTGCTGTTTCCCTGGCATCTGAGTGAACAGGGCAAACAACAGCGTATCTGCTTAACCAATCTAACTGAAGTGCTGTGAAATTAATAGTGCAAGGTTGGATCAAAAAACAGTAAGTTAGAATGTTGAATTCAATGTCAAATCAGCAACAGAAACCAAAATAAAGTTAGGGAAATAGAGAATTAAATTGAGAATGAGAGATAAAAGAGACAAAAAAGCTTTTTTTCAGTTCAACAATCAAAACCTGAAGGAAAATGACTCCACATTTGCAATAGAGAACTTTCAATTCCAGAGAGGTTGCCTGGCAGTAATTAACACTTACACATTGTTAAAAAGGATCTTGAAATGGTTTAAATCTATGTGGCAAGCTCATTTTGTATCAATTGTGTAAGTATAGAAGCTTTGTGCCATTCAATGCATTTGAATGGGAAGGATACCATTTTTACAAAGCTAATGGTGGTGCAGTGCATCACAGATAGGAGCTTTTCGACCTCCGCGTCTAATTGTCCATCTGCCCTCACGTGACGTTGCTGTAGCATTTACACAGTAGGAACAGCAAGTACTGTTAACCTCAATGTTATTTTGGCTGCAATTTTTGACCGATAATCCCATCCAAATTTGGATGGTTATAATACATCCCCAATATCCCTTCTGGTGTAAAATGCTGCAATGTCTTTGGGATGTGGAACAGTTCTGTATCTAATTTCCGTCCCCAAATACTCAAGTTATGTTTTTTTTGTGTAATCTAACAGGCCCTGATCTTCCCCCAATACATTGTCTTTAAAATTCCCATAATTATTTTCAAATCCATTCTTGACTTTGTTCTACTTCACATTCTGCTCAGCATTCTTCTCAAATGTTACAGCCCGGTCTACAGCTCCTGCTCTTCTAACTATCTTTTATGTAGTTCTTGGCATGTTTTGTTACCTGAAAGGTGGATTAAAGAATGCATGAATGAATTTGTGATTCCTGGTGTGATGTTTTGCTAGGTGCACATATTAAGAATCTGTCATTCCAGAGGTCAGCGTGTCCTAGAATCATAGAAACCCTACAGTACAGAAAGAGGCCATTCGGCCCATCGGGTCTGCACCGACTGTAGGAAATTCCGTCTATTATAGCAAGCAAACCTCCAATCGGTATTAGTGGGCCCTTGCTTAGGGAACATGGAATTCAGTGAGGATTCCCACCTCAGTGACTCCCATCGGGAAGTGCCTTTATGGATATTGCGTGAATAACAGAATCAAGTGTGGTTTGATGTTCCATGCTTTTTCCTTATTCATTCTTGGCTTATGAGAATTATTGGAAAAACTGGCATTTGTTGTCCATTTCTAGTTTTGTTAAGAGGTAGTGATGGGCCCTTTGTAGTGAGCCACTGAGTGATTTGCTAGATAGCAGTTAAGAGTCAACTGTCCATGTTGATATGGGATGGGAGTCACATATAGGACAGACCAGGAGTCTCAGGTTTCTTTCTCTAAAGGACATTAATGAACCTTTTTGGGTTTTTATGACAATCTGACAGATTCACACACCTCCTTTACTAATACCAATTACTTTTTATTTTCAGATATTTGAAAAAATGAATTTATATTCTCAAACTACCATGGTTGGATTTGAATTCCTAGTTTCTGAACTTTACAGCAAAGTGGGAAAAGTGTTTCAAGTGGCGCTATGCAGATATACACCAAAAGTGTGCTGATCATTACCTGCACAGCCTGTGCAGGTTTCCTCATTGATATCATTGAGGGGGGCTGTGTGAGCTGCAGGTTGTATAGTTGGTGGTGCTGTCTGCCTCCAGGTAACTGAACCAGCTCTGTTATGTAAACAAATGTTCTCTTTAAATCTCCGGATTACTCATTTAGTGTTATAATGACTACAGTGCCATAGCATCACTATAGTAGTGTAGCATAGGCTTTGTTACTATCTATTAACTTTATATTATGTAATTGAGATAAAGGGATCGGCGTGGCGCCATTTGAAGGGAGAATTTGAATTAAAATATCTGGAAATAAAAGACTGCATTGTGTGTTGGATCATGGCACTGCTAGATCAGGTATGGCAGTTGGATTATAGAGAATGACACACTATTCCTCTGGCGCTTGCTGCAAGAACAAGTCCATTGATCTGACAGCAGTCATCCTGTCAAATTGCCAATTTATAATTAGTTTTTGATGTGGACCCCTAATGTTTGGGGTGGCACCACTACCAAGATTTTCTTCATGTCAGACCCATTACAACCAGGAAACCGAGAAAACTTTAAGCTGGATTTGAGGTGTGGGATACGAGAAGTGAATGTACAGTCTATATTCTGACCACGCTACCCTTCCCTCCGAGCTCCAGTCAGAATAAAGAATGACCAATTGGTTGCTGGATGGGTGCAGCAGTGCTTTTGAGAGAAGGATGGTTGTGGACTGCTACTTTGGAATGAGGATATCCCAGGCTTGTCCAACCCATAGGCAGCATCGTGGCCTATGAAGCCCCTCAATGTGCTCCCCCAGAGACATTGTTCAAAATGTCTTTAAGATGGGTCAGTAATGTTGAGGATTTTTGAGCAGCATGACGCTGCTCTTCCAACCACAGGCCATTCTGCTCCTGAATTTGTAGCTAGTAGGTTTACAGCAGCAAACACTGGAGAGAAACAGGCCGTGATTGGAGAGGCAGCAAACACCGGCAGCTACGAGTTTGTGGAGATCAAGAGACTACGGGGCATACTTCACATTTTCCCTCAGCTCCCATCACCTTTCCTTGGCTTCCCTTGCCTTTCACCGGCTCCCACTGCCATGCCTCAACTCACTTGACGCTTTTCCCCAGCTCTAGCCGCGCATCCACATTTAGGTGAATCAAGGCCTCGGGCCGCACTCCAATCTCTCCTCCTTGCATCGTCCATTCCTCCACTGGCTAATTTACTGAGTGAGTGACTGATTGAGTGAATGAGCAAGCAAGCAAGCGAGTGAGGGAGGAGTCAGTTGGTCGGTGTATACATAGAAAATGTCCCTGAACCATGCTGTTGGTCAATTTTCAACTAAAATTGTCTAGTACAGCAAACTGGAGCATTGAAAATCCGTCCATATAGATTACTGACATTATAATGGCTCTTCATATAATTCTTATAATGGCTGACCATTCTCAGTCCCAGGACATCACTGCAGGAGTTCCTTGGGGAGTGTGCTAGGCCCAACCATTTTCAGCTGCTTCACCCATGGCCTTCCTTCTATCATAAGGCGCTGATTGCACCAGGTTCAGCACCATTCACGACTCCTTAGATACAGAATCTGCCCATGTCCAAGTGCAGTAAGACCTGGACAAAATCTAAGCTTGAGCTGACAAGTGGCAAGTAACATTCATGCCACACAAGTGCCAGGCAATGACCCTTTCCACAAGAAAAAACAAGAAAATCTAAACATTGCCCTTTGACATTCAGTGGCATTGCTATCACTGAATCCCCCATTATCAACATTGACCAGAAACTCAACTGGACTAGCCATATAATTACTGTGGCTACAAGAATAGGTCAGAGGCTAGGAATCCTATGGCGGGCAGCTCACCTCCTGACTCCCCAAAGCCTGTCGACCGTCTGCAGGACACAAATCTGGAGTGTGATGGAATACTTTCCACTTATCTGGATGAGTGCAGCTCCAACAACACTCAAGAAGCTCAACACCACCTGGGACAAAGCAGCTCGCTTAATTGGCACTCCATCCACAAGCAGCCACTCCCTCAACCACCGGCACACAGTGGCAGCAGTGTGCACTGCAGGAACTCACCAAGGCTCCTTAGACAGCACATTTCAAACCCACAACTGCTACCACCTATAAGGACAAGGACAGCAGATACATGGGAACACCACCACCTGGAAGTTCTCCTCCAAGCTACACACCATTCTGATTTGGAAATATATTATCATAACTTCACTGACACTGGGTCAAAATCCTGGAACTTCCTCCCTGACAGCACTGTGGCTGTACCTACACCACATGGAGTGCAGTGGTTCATGAAGGCAGATTATCACCACCTTCTCAAGAGCAATTAGGGATGGGTAATAAAAACTAGTCTAGACAGCGGTTCCCACATCAAAAGCATGAATTTTTTTAAAAATGAGAAAGGCCCGTGTGTGTTTGTGTGTATATATTTGTTAGAGGGGTGATTGTCTGCGTGAAAGGGGTGTGTTTGAGAGAGGGATGATTGTGTGTGAATGGGGCGAATGTATGCATGTGTGTGAGAAAGAGGGGTGAGTGTGGGTGTGAAAGAGGTGTGTGTGTGTGTCTGTGTGTGTGAGAGAGGAGTATGTGTGAGAGAGGTGTGAGTGTGTATGAGAGAGAGGAGGTGAGTATGTGTGTGTGTGTGTGCGCGCACAAGAGAAAGAGAGACAGGGGTGTGTGTAAAGAGAGAGAGGTGTGTGTGCATGTGTATGAGAGAGGGGTATGTGTGTGAGTGTGTGTGTGTGTATGTGAAAGAGAAAGAGAGAGGGGGTGGGTGTGTGTAAAGAGAGAGGGGTGTGTGTGCATGTGTATGAGAGGGGTATATGTGTGAGAATGCAGTATGTGTGTGAGAGAGGGGTGAGTATGTGTGTGTGAGAGAGAGAGAGGGGTGGGTGTAAAGAGAGAGGTGTGTGTGTGAGAGAGGGGGCGGTGGAGGGAGAGGGAGTGGAGATTGTGCATCTGGCTCACTCCCAGTCTCAGGGTTCTCATTCCCTTTCATCCGCACACAGTAGCATGCGCTGTCACCCACTCTCACAGTGGGTGAGGGTGATTAAGTGAATATCCTGGGACTGAGAGTGAGCCAGACACAGACACACACGGGGGAATTTTCCCATTCCGCCCGCCATGGGAATCGTAGCGGGCAGGGGGCGGACCATGCAAAGGTCTATTGACCTTGGGCGGGATCTTCCGGTTTTGGGCCAAACATGGTTGGAGAATCCCGCCCGCTGTTACCTTTTCACCCTCTGATGACCACTTTGGTTCATTACTTGTTTTCTAAATAATCAATTTCTTGTTTTGACTTTAGTCTAGTCAGCAAGTTGTTTCTTTCATCAGCTTTTTGTTTGAAATTCATGTTTAATGTTGTGCCAAACCTTAACTTCCTGAAATTTGCTCCTTGGTCCCTTGAGTGAGAAAAAATTTGAAATGTGCTCCCCTTAAGTGAAAAGGTTGAACAGGCCCGGATGCCCTGTCATTATTATGGTTAGTGGCGTGGTCTACAACTCTTCTATCTCCCAGTCTTTTCCTTGCAGCACACTCCTGGGTCACTGCAACCTTATCCTTTTTATTAGATTTCCATGCTTTCCTGCCCTTCTCATAGTCATCTGTAAATATTTACCTTTGGATCTCAGATCTATCCTTTTTTTCTAATTCTCTCATTCCCACTTCCTTTTGCCTGTCCTGTCACTACCTGCCCTTGATCTAATCATAGACATCTCTTTTATTTTCCATCCTGCTACTTTTTCCCTGGTTCTTTTGCTCTTAATTAACCCTACTTTCTTTTCTCCTTAGATGCTGCCTGACCTGCAAAGTCTTTTCAGCATTTCTTGCTTTTATTTCAATCTTCGAATGTGTGCAACATTTTGCTTTTTGAAGAATTTGTACTGAGGAATAACTAATACTTGTGATCTTGTACCTTAGCACGACTGAGTGCCTGCAGGCAATAAAGGGAAAAAATTGTAGAGGAAAAAAAGTACATAAATAGTGTTCCAGGTCAGGTCACAACTTACTCTTCCATCCAAACCAAAACATATACTGAGTTTTCCTTTGACAGGAAGCAAGTTGACATCCTTTGATGATTCACACAAGTTTAAGTTGCTGTGTGGCAGAGATGTAAAAAAAATCAAATTGAAACTCAGCAGTAGATAATTGGTTAACATTCTTAGTAAATAGCAATCACTCAGTACCTGAACCAGAATAAAATGTGCCTGGCTTGGACAATTTTCTAAATGCTTGTTGCCAGCGTGGAGCCCTGCCCACTGGGAGCGCATATGGGGAAATAGTAGGTGTCCACCTCTTGATTTTTCATATGTAAAACAATATTTAAATGCTGCGATATTGAATAATGCAAGCAAATTTCAACAGTTTGTGGTAACCTGTTCCTCAACATTTGTACTTCATAAGTTAAGGGATCATCTCTAATTGTCAGCTTTTTTTTTGGAAGTGTATGAGGACAGAGAGTATGACTTGTAAGATGAGATCTGAATTATGTCTGGATATTCTGTTAGAATTCTCCCTTGCCCACCAACCTGGCTTTTAATTGAAGGTGACTTTTTATCTTGACACGTCTTGTGACTCACTAAGGAAAATATTCAATATATATTTTAAAAATGAATATATATACATTGTTATCCTTTCATGGGATGTGGCTGTCATTGGCAATGCCAGTATTAGTTGCCCATACCTAATCGCCCTTGAATTGAGTGGCTTGCTCGGCCATATTTATATAACATCGTAAGCAGATATGGCCGAATACATTGTGTAAATGGCACTAGCCATTTGTCATCATTGTAGCTGTCAATTCAAAAAAATAAAGTGTGCCGATTATTTTGATCAGTTTGAGCAGCTTCAACCTGCTGTTCACGCCCCGTTATGGACAATTACCTCAATGATGTGTCTGTCATTCTTGGATGTCTATCACTTGTACCAGGCCGTCCCATTGCCTGCACTCTGTCCACTTCTTCCACACCCCCATGGCCTTGAGAACTCGTGTGTAGCTGCTGCAAGCCCTGCTTGTCAGCTTGCTGAACTATTCATACCTGAGACCCATCTCCGCCTCCCTCGATACTATTCTTATTAAACTGCTGAGCACCCGATTTCCATTCCTGGTCCTCATATTAGCTGATATTGTTATTGTCTCTCCTCAGGTACTGTTCCTATTGCTTTCAAATCTGCCACTGTCACCCTCTCCTCCAAAAAACAACCTTTGACCCCATCCTCCTTACATAGCATCATGCCATCTCTAACCTCCCTTTCCTCCCCAAGGCCCTTGAATATGCTGTCACCTCCCAAATCCATCCCCATCTATTCTGAAATTCCGTGTTGGAATCTCTTCAATCAGGTTTCCACCCCAGCCAGAGGAGTGATCTCAAAGTCAGAAATGGCATCCTTTGTGATGTTGACAAAAGTAAACATTTTTTCTTCATCCTTCTTGATCTGTCTGCAATCTTTGGCCTAGTTAACTACACAATCCTCCTCAACACCTCACAACTGTCACCCAGCTGGATGGGACTGCTCTCATCTGCTTCTATTTTCATCTAACTGTTGCCGGTGCATCACTTTTAATGTTTTCTTTTCTAATACCCCTGTTGTTCCCTGAAGGATTTACCCTTGCCCCTCTCCTATTTCTCCTTTCCATGCTGCCCCTCAGTGACATCATCCAAAACACAGGATCAGTTTTTATATGGACACCGATGATACCCAGCCCTCCCTCAGCACCACCTCTCTAATCCCTCCACCGTCTCTAAATGATCAGACCACCTGTCTAACATCCAACACTGGATATGCATGGATTCCCTCCAGTTAAATACTGGGAAGGTCAAAATCATTTTCCTTGGTCCTCACTCCAAACAGCAATTGGCACTGGCTCCATTCCTTTCCTTGGTAATGGTCCAAGGCTGAACCCGACTGTTCATAGCCTGGGTAAAATATTTAACCCACCACCTCCCCCCCCCCCCCAACTCCCCCACAACCACCCCCCCCCCCCCCCCCACCCCGCGCCCCCCCCCCCCCCCCCCCCCAGGCCTCACCCACCCCAAGTTGAGCTTCTGACCATATATCCACACCATCAGCAAAACTGCCTAATTCCACCTCAGTAATAACACCCAACTTCATCCATGCCATCTGCTGCTCTTCCATGTCTTTATTTCCTCTGGACACAACTATTCTAACTCATTCCAGGCTGGCCTCTCATATGTTCTACCTTCTGTAAATTTGAGGTTATCCAAAACTCTGCTATCTGTGTCCCTATCCACACCAAGTCTCACTCACCTATCACTCCCTCTGCTTGCTGACACCTGGCTCCTGGGCAGGAAACACCTCAACTTTAAAATTCTTGTTTTCAAATTCCCCCCATGGCCTCACTGTAATCTCCTCCAGCCCATAACCCTCCAAGATATTGCACTCCTCTAAGTCTGGTCTTTTGAGCACCCCTGATTTTAATTGTGGATTTGCTTCAGCTGACAAGGCCCTGATTCTGGAACTCCCTTCTTAAAGCTTTTCATCTCTCTGCCCCAAAACCTATCTCTTTGATCGAGTTTCTGGTCATCTCTCCTAATGTGGTTCACTATCAAACTTTGCCTTATAGCACTCCTGTGAAGTGCCTTGTGATATCTTGCTATATTGAAGGCATTATATAGCTAAAAATCTTTACATAGATAGAGTTTGTATAAATATATGGATATATGTATATATAGATAGGTAATCCATTTAATTGAAAGGGTAGGGTGGCACGGTGGCACAGTGGTTAGCACTGTTGCCTCACAGCTCCAGGGACCCGGTTCGATTCCCGGCTTGGGTCACTGTCTGTGTGGAGTTTGCACATTCTCCCCATGTCTGCGTGGGTTCCTCCGGGTGCTCCGGTTTCCTCCAACAATCCAAAGATGTGCGGGTTAGGTGGATTGGCCATGCTAAAATTGCCCCTTAGTGTCAGGGGGACTAGCTAGGGTAAATGCATGGGGTTATGGGGATAGAGCCTGGGTGAGATTGTGGTCGGTGCAGACTGGATGGGCCGAATGGCTTCCTTCTGCACTGTAGGATTCTATGATTCTATGGTTACATTGCCAGAGATGCTGCCTTTCAGGTGAGACATTAAACCTTTGGGATGTGAAACACCCCATGGCACAATTCGATGATGAGCAGGGGGTATTGCCTGGTTTTCTAGCCAAATACTTAGCCCTGAACCCACATTACTAAAACAAAACATTATCAAATTGCTGTTTGTGAGGCCTTACTATGTACAAATTGGCTGCAATATTTCCTTTACTATGTTATGTCTGGGTGAGGAGGAGTGAACTGGCTCCCCTTTATTTAGGCCCCTCAGTTGGTCGCAATAAAGGTTTTTGTTTTCTTTTCCCCCATCAACTTTTTCCAATTCAAACACAGTTATTTTTAATAAAGAGTCAATCAGACCAGGTTTTCTTCAGTCAAAAAAATAATAAGTTCATTAGTTACTAACTTGAGGAAAAATGATAAATGGCGTAATCGCGCACACGCACCTCAGAAATAAGAAAAATTAGAGGCCAAATAAAAGTTAAAATAATATGCAATTAAGCCTTGCGCTTATCCTTAAGGTATGATTGTTAAATATTGTGGCCATTTAAATTTAGCTGGTTTCCTTTGAAATTGTAAATCAGAACTGCCCTTGCTGGAATCAATTTTGCTTTGGAGAGAGAGAGAGATTCCTTACTGCTCCAGTCAGCAGGTCTTTCCAGATTACTTTGACTTTTCTCTCTGTTTTTGGCTTGGCAAAACCAGTTCTTAAGCCTCTTATTTGTATATTCCAATAACATGCCTTGAAGTCATTGTTATAGAAAAAGTAAACACATTTTTGATCTTTCATTTCAGAAACCTTTGACACATTTCAAAGTAGTAGAAATCAACAGGAGGTGGGGTTATTTCATCCTCCAACAGGGGGTTTTGAATGTTAGTTGGGTATTTAGTTGGTTAGCAGTTCCCATTGTCTTGACAGAATTACAGTTGATTAAATTCCAGCACTTTGCATTTTTAATGCCTTCTTTTCAAGAATCACTTTTTGAGCCACCTTGCTAAAATCCATATAAACCACATCTACCGCTTTCCCTTCGTCAATGTGTTTAGTCACATTTTCGAGAAACTCCACCAGGCTCGTAAGGCACGATCTGCCTTTGACAAAGCCATGCTGAGTATTCTTGAGCGTACTAAACCTCTATAAATGCTCATAAATCTTGTCCCTCAGGACCTTCTCCATCAGCTTACCAACCACTGAGGTTAGACTCACCAGTCGGTAATTTCCTGGGCTATCCCTATTCCCCTTCTTGAAAATAGGAACCACATCCGCAATTCTCCAATCCTCCGGCACCTCTCCCGTCTCCATCGACGACGCAAAGATCATTGCCAGAGGCTCTGCAATCTCTTCCCTCGCCTCCCACAGTAACCTGGGGTACATCCCATCCGGATCCGGCGACTTATCTATCTTGATGCCATTCAAAGATTCCAGCACAACCTCTTTGTTAAAGTCCACATACTCAATCTTTTCAGTCCACCGCAAGCCCGCAGTACATCCACCCAGGTCCTTCTCCTCTGTGAAAACCGAGGCAAAATACTCATTAAGCACCTCTGCCATTTCTACTGGTTCCGTACAGGTTTTCCCGCCTTCACCTTTTATAGGCCCTATTCCTTCACGTCTCATCCTTTTACTCTTCACATATTTATAGAACGCCTTAGGGTTTTCCTTAATTCTACCTGCCAAGGCCTTCTTGTGACCCCTTCCGGCTCTCCTAATTTCCTTCTTTAGTCCTGATAGTCATCTGGATACATCAGAGCAGCTGCTGCCAACAATTACCCTTTGGACTGTTAAATTTTACAACAGGGTGAACCTCTGTTCTGAAGTAAGGTCTAATATGTCAAACTTGGTATATTCTGAACCTTAAATGTTATAATCTCCAGTCAACCAAAGCTCACTCCTACAGGTGTTAGCTTACAATGGCTCCATGCTAAAAACATGCAACCAAAAATCCAAAAATATAGATTCCTTCACAGAGTACCTCAATAGTGGGCCACTCTGGGAGGGAGAGGAGGTAGTGGAGGAAGCAGGAAGCCAGACAGGTAGGGGCCCCAGTGGTTAGGATGTCAGGGCTTTTTGACCCTATGAAATGCCGATAAAAGGGGATCTCCACCAGACTGGGAAGACTCAGGTTTTTCCATGGCAGTCTCCCCACAGGGCAGGATGCCCTCCTTACTCAAGCAAAACACCCATGGAGGCAAGAAGTGCCCTTGGTCACTTAAGGGGAAAATGCACTTATGATTTTATTTCTTATATGCAGAGGAAAATTGCCTCAGAAGCTGTCCTTGCCAATTTTCAATGTAATTATTATTTTCAATATTGGCTATGCTCTAATTTACAGGAATAATATTGGGACTAAAAGGGTTAAATTATGAGCACAGATTGCATTATCTAGGTTTGTATTCCCTTGGATATAGAAGATAAAAAAGTGAGCTATTTTTTTCACTGGAACCAATTTTATTTACACCTTTCCTTTGTAAACTCTTTACTCCAGAGGGATGAACCTGGAGGAGTGAGTGGCACCGATACCAGTGCCTGAATTTTACTGACACACCGGCCCTGGAATCGGGGCGGGCGAGGATCGCAGAACAGCATTCTCCATTGGCCTCGGGTGGGATCTTACAAGCCTCGGGCGGTGAGGCAATAAAGTTTCGGCACAAGTCTACCGTGCTTGACAGGCTTGAAGATGATGGAGAGCTTGCCAAGATAATGGCTGAACATTGCCCACTTGATTTCATCCTGATTAAAGGTTTTGCCATTGTACGCACCATCCATGCTGCCAACCATCTCTGGGAGGATAACCACATCCCGAAGGTGAGTTTTGACAACCTCTGGTCTCTCCATCGGAAGCTCCTTTTTGGCCTTGCGCAGCCTCTTCAGGAGGGGCTGCTGTTTGCGGTGCAGGCCTCTGTTCACACGCCTGTGTTAATGGGCACAAGACAACTGCATCAGTTGTTGATAGGACATGTCGAGGAGCTGATCCAAACCCACACCTCTGCGTAAATTTCCTCAACGTCCTTTTCTTCTGTTCTACTTGGTCAGCCATTTTCAGCCACTCTCGCTGGAATTGAGGTGTTTAAGATTAAAGGGTTTGATTGGGTAGATGGAGACAAATTGTTTCCTCTGGTGGGGAGTTTTTATTAATATTCTTTCATAAAATCGTAGAATCATCGAATCCCTGCAGTGCAGAAGGAGGCCATTTGGCCCATTGAGTCTGCACCAAGTCTCCGACAGAGCATTTTACCCAGGCCCTATCCCCAGAATCCCATGTATTTACTCCACTAATTCCCCTTACCTACACATATTGGGACATTAAGGGGAAATTTAGCATGGCCAATCAACCTAAGCTGCACATTTTTAGATTGTGGGAGGAAACCGGAGCACCCAGAGGAAATCCATGCAGACACGTGCAAACTCCACGCAGATAGTCACCCAAGGCCGAATTCAAACACAGGTCCCTGGCACTGTGAGGCAGCAGTTCTCACCACTGTGTCACCCCATGTCATGGGATGTGGACTTCACTGACTAGGCTAGCATTCATTGCCCATCCCTAATTGCCCTTGAGAAGGTGGTGGTGAGCTGCCTTCTTGAACCACTGCATTCCATGTGGTGTAGGTACACCAGGAATGCTGTCAGGAAGGGAAAAGGAAGGGAGTCCAGAACAAGGGATCATAGTTTGAGGATAAGGAGTAAACCTTTTAGGACTGAAGTGAGGAGAGATTTCTTCACTCAGAGAATGGTGAATTTGTGGAGTTCACTGCCACAGAATGTAGTTGAGGCCAAAAATTGTGTGATTTCAAAAGCAAATAGATATAGCCTTTGGTGCTAAAGGGATCAAGGGATATGGGCGGCACAGTGGCACAGTAGTTAGCACTGCTGCCTCACAGTGCCAAAAACCCAGGTTCGATTCCCAGCTTGGGTCACTGTCTGTGTGGAGTTTGCACATTCTCCCTGTGTCTGCGTGGGTTTCCTCCGGGTGCTCCGGTTTCCCTCCACAGTGCAAAGGTACGCGGGTTAGGTGGATTGGCGATGCTAAATTGCCCCTTAGTGTCAGGGGAACTAGCTAACGTAAATGCATGGTGTTATAGGGATAGGGCCTGGGTGGGATTGTGGTCGGTGCAGACTCGATGGGCTGAATGGCCTCCTTCTGCACTGTAGGGATTCTGTGATTCTAAGAATCAGAAGCTTAAAATTAGATTGAGGCTATTTAAGGGTGGTGTCAGAATATACTTCTTCACAGAAAGCATCACAGACATTTGCAGCTCTCACCTTCAAATAAAGCAGCTGAGGCTATTTTAATTGAAAATTAAAACTGACTGTTATTAGGAAGGGTATCAAGGGTTGAAAAATTAAGATGGTTGGATGGAATAAAAATACAGATCAGCCATGATCTTGTTGAGTAGTGGAGCAGTTCAAGAGGATGAATCTCCACCCCTGTTCCTGTGTTCCTATGAGAGATTGAAATTCCACTGTGAAATATGTTTAATTCATTGGTTGACTTCTTTATATGGTGATCATTTGTTTGTTTTTTTTCACACTAATCTATATATTTTACTCACTGCTTTTCCCAGAGCATATTGTGAAAAGATAGTTACCTTGGAATTGAAGAGATCTGTATGGACTTATTAACCAGTCAACGGTACAACTATCTCATCACAGAAATTCAACCCCACAAAATGTACAGTCAGTTCACTGCAGTCTTTCCATCTAGTTTCTAGAAATGCTCTACTATATTTAGAAATAAGCCATATCTCACTTTGATTATTAAAAAAAAGGGCAAAATCTTACGACAATTTGGCAGTGTCGGTTCCAGCGTGAAAATGGAGTGATTCCCGTCAATGCCGGCGGCGGGATTTCTGACCGAAACTCATGCCCCATTAATAAAGTTTTTATGCCCATGAGGATCACCCCTGATTCACCCACCCCACCACAACTTAATCGCTGCAATCACTGGGGAGCTCAGAGAGTTCCTGGTCATCCTGCTGCCCTTAATACACTTGTAAAACGCCTTTCAATTTTCCTTTATTTTGCCTGCCAGTGTTTTTTCATGCCCCCTCTTTGCTCTTTTGATTTCTTTTATAAATAACCCCCTGCACTTTCTATAGCCCCTCAAAGACTTCCACTGTTTTGAGCCCTCGGTATCTGCCATAAGCCTCCCTCTTTTTCCTAATCCAACCCTGGATATCCCTTTATGATGTGGAGACCCCTTTATGTCCAGGGTTATCTGGACTTGTTGTACCACCCTTCATTTTCACAGGAACATTTTGGCCTTGTATTTCTCTCTATTTCCTTTTTGAATGAATCCCACTGCTTTGATGTAGATTTTCTGATGTAGATGAAGAACTTTGGCCAGCTCCTGTTTTATCCTATTAAAACTGACCCTTCCCCAACTCAGAACCTTCATTTCCAGTCCATTTTTGTCCCTTTCCATAACTACCTTAAATCCTACTGAGTTATGGTCATTGTCACCAAAATGCTCCACCACTTGCCCGACTTCTAATTTGCTACTGTTATTTTATCATGAAGACATTAAATATTTGCTCAAAGATTCTTGCATCATATTAATTCTGCCATCTCATCCTCTAAGGTATAAACATTTGCTTTAGCTACTCCCTTCCTTTTTATATATTTCTATAATCTCTTAGTATCTCTTTTTATATGCCTTGCTAATTTACTCTCATAATCTAGTTTTTCCCTTTTTGTTAGTTATGCTTTGTTGTTTACTTTCACCGCACCCACCCCCAATCTTATGGCCTACCGGTAATCTTCAAAATATTGTATGCCTTTTCTTTCAATGTGGCACCATTCATAACATCCTTAGTTAGCCTCAGAAGGTTCATCCTTCTCAATGGAATATACCTTTGTTGAGAATTATTATATATTCCCTGCCACTGCTTATCTTCTGCTTAAGATTACCTTTAATCTATTTACCAAGTCCACTTTAGCCAATTCTGTCTTCATGTCTTTGCAATTGCCTTTATTTAAGTTTAAGACATTAATTTCAGCTGAAGTTCCTCACCCTTAAATTAAGTGTGAAATTCTACATCTTATGATCGCACTTCCCTAAAGATTCCTTCAGCATGAAAATGTTAATTTACCCAGCAAGAGCAGAATAAGGGAAAATATGGGCAAGAATGGAATCAAAGGGAGACAGTTGTAACAGGGTAAAAGGTAGGAATGTTTAAATATAGAAGTGATAATGATGCAAGGCAAAATAAAACATAATGGGACAAGTGTAGAGACAAAGGTTTGGGCACAGAGAAGATATAAATACTTACAGCATAGTAGGTGGAGAGAGAGTGAATGGAAAATCTATCTTTACTTAAAGAAGAAATGTCTTTCATGGCCCAAAAATGTGGTGGAAGAAAGGCAGGTTGACTGCAGGAAATCTCTAACATCTTCCAGTTCTGATGAAAGGCTATCAATCTTTCAGTGTGTCAGTGAAGTGAGTCATAAATTTCCTTATGAATAAATGTCATATCTCTGTCGTTTTTTCCATGAAAGGGATGAACAAATGGTATGCCCAATTTACAAAGTCCTTTACAGTAAGTCATCTTTAACAGGGTAAAAATCACACAATGAGCAACGAAATGAATAAGCAGAGATACTGAGTTGCTTAAAAGAGAATGTTGACCAGTACAACCACTTGTTGTATTTATCATACAGCCAATTATCTTTAATCTCCATCTGAGCCAATCAAACAAGAAGAGGGCTTCTTCAATATTCTACCCAAAAGACTGTTCGCCCACAATATAGCACTTCTTCAGCACTTAGGCAAAGCAAGCCCAGTTTATCTCTAAGGTTTGATTCCACCAGTTAATGACTCAGAGGTGAGAGTTTTACCACTGAACCAGACTGACAATTTGGTTTGCAGTTAATAGATCTGATTTTAAAGCCTTGAAATTAAATGTATTATTCATCAGCAATTAACATGCTCCATCATCTTAGAACCATAGGCAAATCATGTGTTAATATGCTGCACTTTCTGTTGAAAACAGGTGTCAAAAGTCAATTTGGGATAATTTTGTCTTTGATGGCATGGAATGGCTGATAGCATTTCAGACATCCATTATATATCTCTCCTGATTCTCATTTCCATCGTAAATCTACTTTAGTTGGGTCGAGGGTGACATGAATGGCAGGAGAGGGAAATCATGTGTAGGTTAAAGTTTAATGAAACATAGGGGGGTTTTTCTGGCCTTTCTCAGTGTGGGATGTTCTGGTCCAATTGAAGGTGACCCCCAACAACAGGTTCCTTGGCAGCAGGATGGGCGAGCCACACAAAATGCCGTAGACAGCGGCGGGACTGGAAGATGCGTTCTACCATTGGAAAACATGCTGGGGGGGGGGGGGGGGGGGAGGGGCTGGAAAATTCTACCCATAGTATGATAACTGAGAGTCATTAAATTAATAACTTTCCAGAGATTAGAAGACACTTCAAGTCATCAGCAACCTTCACCAAGGCTGAAGAAGCATTAGTTAAGAAATGGCACATCAGGATGAAGGGAAAGAGGCAAGTTGGTGCAGGCATGAACCAAGGTGCAGCTCAGCATTGGGTATCCTCTTTGATGGCTGCTGAAGTTGCTATGTTACCGCATGTACTACTTGTGTGAGGAAATGATAAAGAGGTGATGAGCTGGAAAGTAACTGACATTCATGCTGCACTTACTTTCGGGTCTTCCACAAGTGGTAGAACCCCTAATTAGTTGAAGAGATGACTGTCCACTCCAGGGAGGTTGCAGTGCATTGGACTGGTGTTTTCCTGGCCTTTCTGCAGCTATAGGAACCAGGCAGTGTGCCTGCATGGTAATGAGGCATGAAATAATGACCACAAGAACCTGGGAAAGGCATGAAAGTGAGCTCTCGTGACAGTGAATCAAGAAGGGCAGAAGAAGTGGCTCAGCTCCATGCAGCTGAAGTGCTTTCATTGGCTCTGTGCTGCTGAAGGGACAGAGGCTCAGGGAAGCACGGGAGCAGTCAATGCTTGGTGCAGATAGGAATTGAGGTTCCGAGTAACTCAGAGGCAGTAGCTGCTCAGTGCGGCCGGGAAGAAGGTTGACAGCAGTTGTTAGCACCAGTGTGGCTAGGAACCTGGAATGGTGCTTCAGACTTTGTAGTGTCATCTGGCAAATACCGGGGAATGCACTCTCGAGCAAAGTGATGGAGCAGCTGGAGATGAACAGTTATTGAGGCAGTCTGAGCTGGAGTCTAGTTGCCTGACAAGAAGCAAGAAGGTTTCCTGCAGGCTGATTTGCAGCTGCTATTGAGCTAAATCAGAGACCGTGTCCTGAAAGGAGAGGAGCTGAAATATCTCATAAGGAAGACAGAGTTTAAAGGATTTATGTGACTGACTGTGACATTTGGGTGGGTTGCTGAGAAATTTGTGGGACCTGTCTTGGATGTTACTGCCATTTAATGTCCAGCTAGTGCTCGATCAAAGTTTTCCTGTTAATCCATGTTTATCTCATCCTAACCCTGGATGTTCCAGTATAGGATCGATGGTAGTGACTATTTGCTTTGTTGACTCTTGTATAGCTAAATTCCTCATGGTTATTTAAAACCATGAATCTTGTGGCTTTATTCTCTTTGTAAGTAACTGGAATTTCACATTTTACCTATTTTTCAAAGAAGGTAACTGAGAGGTTTACATCTGTACCACTTGACAACTATGCTAGGACTGTCAAAGGTTCAGCCAAGCTTCAGACCACAAGTAGAGGATCTGTGATATATTGTAGCCGCAGTTGTCTTTGCAGCAAATAACCATTCTCACATCTTCCATTTTGCTGATCCAGACGTTAAGAAGTCAATTTACCACAGCCATTCTTAGATGAGTTTGCCAGGGGTTGCAAAAAGAGTTGGTTACATCTTGGCAGATGTTTGGTCACCTTGGCATGCCTTCTTTCATGCAACACCAGGTAAAGCATGGCATGCCTTAATTGGGATGCTGCTGAAGAACATTTCAATACAAGATTCAACAGGTATTCATGCCTCATTGTGATGGCACCAAGGGTCTGCTGGTGCGATCAACATTGGGAGGAGACTCCACCAGCAGTGTCTGTCAAAGTGGAGTTCACTATCTCTCTCTGAAATTGTTGAAATGTGAATGTCAATAATGGCGGGGGTCAGAGGGCACCCCATGGGCACTCTGAACTGCCTGACATCCTTCCACTGGTCTCCTTTTCTACTGGACATGTAGACATGTGGCAAGGTGGGGCCTTAAAAGGTTTAATTTTACTTACCTTTATAAAATTCTCCCATTAGTTTCCTCTCTTTTGCTTCCAGCAAGTCTCTCAATGAACTGTATAATCTTTCACTTCTTATCTGCAACATCATTTTTCCTATTCTGTTTGTGTTACATAATACGGCACTAAATTGGCAATCAAACTTGTAGAGGCTATAAGGATAACTAACGTAAAGCTCTGCAATATAATTTGCTTTGCTGACTTAATTCGGAATAAACTGGTTAGAGCAAAACATTAACTTATATTTCCCTGGGTAGGGTTGAGTTTCCTTTCAACTAGCTTTCTAAAACATGTACTAAGACAAAAGAAAGGATAGAACAAATAAACATGCTTAAAATGCACTATCGCAAAACTGTAAGCACTAGCTCAAATTATATTTGCGTATTAAATATCTGGAGATGCATTGTCAAAAAGCCAAGCAAATGAATCAGTTGGCTCTGGAACTACCAGAATATTTCTAAAGCTATAGGCAAATCATCATTAATAACACAACAAAGCTTCAACAATTCATTTTTGTGGGCATCACTGGCTATGCCAGCATACATTGCTCATTATTAATTACCCTGGGAACTCTTTGTTGCAGTTTGATACTGAATGGCTTGCTAGATCACTACAGAGGCCAAGTAAGAGTCATAGAATCATAGTATCAAAAAATCCCTACTGTGCAGAAAGAGGCCATTTGGCCCATCAAGCCTGCACCGACAACAATCCCATCCAGGCCCAATCCATGTAACCCCTGCTAATCTCCTTGATACTAAGGGGCAATTTAGCATGGTTAATCAATCTAACCTACATATCTTTGGACAGCAGGAGAAAACCAGAGCATCCAGAGGAAACCTACGCAGATATGGGGAGAACATGCAAACTGCACACAAACAGTCACCCGAGGCCAGAATTGGACCTGGGTCCCTGGCGCTGTGAGGCAGCAGTGCTAACCACTGTGCCACAGTGCCGCTCAACCTGTTGTTTTTGTTGGACTCTATGGAATCATGTGGCAATTTTTAAAATGTGAATCTTAAATGTATAATGCATAGATTTGTGAATGATAGATCACATCTAGCTAATCTAGTTGTATTTGTTTGAGGATGTCACCAGAATGGTGGGACGTATCAATGGATATAGACTTCCAGAGGCATTTGTAAGGTTCCCTACAAGATACTGTTAAAAAAGTGGAAGTGTAGAGAACTGGAGGTAACCTTGTCGTATGTATTGGTAACTGGTTTTAATTTTACGTTAGGAACAAAAGAGTTGTCAGGGAGAAAATCGGACCTCTCAGGGACAAAGGAGGGGAATTATGCTTAGAACCCAAGGGAATAGGGGAGATCCTAAATGAATACTTTGCATCGGTATTCACGAAGGAGAGGGGCGTGTTAACCGGGAGTGTCTCGGAGGGAGGTGTTGACCCGTTAGAGAAAATCTCCATTACGAGAGAGGAAGTGTTAGGTTTTTGAGGGAACATTAAAACTGACAAAGCCCCAGGGCCTGATGGCATCTATCCTCGACTGCTCAGGGAGACGAGAGAGGAAATTGCTGGGCCTCTGACGAAAATCTTTGTCGCTTCTTTGGACACGGGTGAGGTCCCTGAGGATTGGAGGATAGCGAATGTGGTCCCGTTGTTTAAGAAGGGTAGCAGGGATAACCCAGGAAATTATAGGCCGGTGAGCTTGACGTCCGTGGTAGGGAAGTTGTTGGAGAGGATTCTTAGAGACAGGATGTATGTGCATTTAGAACGGAACAATCTCATTAGTGACAGACAGCATGGTTTTGTAAGAGGGAGGTCGTGCCTTACAAATTTGGTGGAGTTTTTTGAGGAAGTGACAAAAACGGTTGATGAAGGAAGGGCCGTGGATGTCGTCTATATGGATTTCAGTAAGGCATTTGACAAAGTCCCACATGGCAGGTTGGTTAAGAAGGTTAAGGCTCATGGGATACAAGGAGAAGTGGCTCGATGGGTGGAGAACTGGCTTGGCCATAGGAGACAGAGGGTAGTGGTCGAAGGGTCTTTTTCCGGCTGGAGGTCTGTGACCAGTGGTGTTCCGCAGGGCTCTGTACTGGGACCTCTGCTATTTGTGATATATATAAATGATTTGGAAGAAGGTGTAACTGGTGTAATCAGCAAGTTTGCGGATGACACAAAGATGGCTGGAATTGCGGATAGCGAAGAGCATTGTCGGGCAATACAGCAGGATATAGATAGGCTGGAAAATTGGGCGGAGAGGTGGCAGATGGAATTTAATCCGGATAAATGCGAAGTGATGCATTTTGGAAGAAATAATGTAGGGAGGAGTTATGCAATAAATGGCAGAGTCATCAGGAGTATAGAAACACAGAGGGACCTAGGTGTGCAAGTCCACAAATCCTTGAAGGTGGCAACACAGGTGGAGAAGGTGGTGAAGAAGGCATATGGTATGCTTGCCTTTATAGGACGGGGTATAGAGTATAAAAGCTGGAGTCTGATGATGCAGCTGTATAGAACGCTGGTTAGGCCACATTTGGAGTACTGCGTCCAGTTCTGGTCGCCGCACTACCAGAAGGACGTGGAGGCATTGGAGAGATTGCAGAGAAGGTTTACCAGGATGTTGCCTGGTATGGAGGGTCTTAGCTATGAGGAGAGATTGGGTAGACTGGGGTTGTTCTCCTTGGAAAGACGGAGAATGAGGGGAGATCTAATAGAGGTATACAAGATTATGAAGGGTATAGATAGGGTGAACAGTGGGAAGCTTTTTCCCAGGTCGGAGGTGACGATCACGAGGGGTCACGGGCTCAAGCTGAGAGGGGCGAAGTATAACTCAGACATCAGAGGGACGTTTTTTACACAGAGGGTGGTGGGGGCCTGGAATGCGCTGCCAAGTAGGGTGGTGGAGGCAGGCACGCTGACATCGTTTAAGACTTACCTGGATGGTCACATGAGCAGCCTGGGAATGGAGGGATACAAACGATTGGTCTAGTTGGACCAAGGAGCGGCACAGGCTTGGAGGGCCGAAGGCCTGTTTCCTGTGCTGTACTGTTCTTTGTTCTTTGTTCTTTGAAGGGGGGGAGGTTTAACACAGATATCAGAAGGACATATTTCACACAGAGGGTCGTGGGGGCCTGGAATGTGTTGCCGGGCAAGGTGGTGGAGGCGGACACACTGGGAACGTTTAAGACTTATCTAGACAGCTATATGACCGGAGTGGGAATGGAGGGATACAAAAGAGTGGTCTAGTTTGGACCAGGGAGCGGCGCGGGCTAATTGTTCCTTGTTTCTCGTTTCAAGGCTTCATTCTATGATCATCTTGCTGGTGCCAGTACAGAGCGAGACTGCGGATAGTTGGGAACCTGTCTCGGGGGCAGGGAATTCATATGGTGTTCATGGAAGTGGAAATGACTAGGGTTGGGAAGCATTTTCCGATCAGGGCCATTGTGATCTCCTGGACTCGTTTCGATCGCCTCAGGGGGTCGGAGAGGAATTTCCCAGATTTTTTTTTTTCCCCATATTGGCCCTGGGGTTTTTCACTCTGGGTTTTCGCCTCTCCCTGGGGATCACATGGTCTGGAATAGGGGGGTGGGGGTGGGGGTGAGCCATGCAAGGCTTCTAGAAAAAGGCTTCTAGAAAAAGTGAGAGGGCATGGGATCCAAGGGGCTGCTGCCCAGAACTGGCTTGCCCAAAGGAGGCAGAGAGTGTGTATAGATGGGTCTTTTTCTAAATGGAGGTCGGTCACCAGTGATGTGCCCCAGGGATCTGTTCTGGGACCCTTGCTGTTTGTCATTTTCATAAATGACCTAGATGAGGAAGTGGAGGGATGGGTTGGTAAGTTTGGCGACGACACGAAGGTTGGTGGGGTTGTGGATGTCAGAAGTTACAGAGGGACATAGATAGGATGCAAGACTGGGCAGAGAAGTGGCAGATGGACTTCAACCCAGATAAATGCGTAGTGGTCCATTTTGGCAGTTCAAATGGGATGAAGGAGTACAATATAAAGGGAAAGACTCTTAGTACTGTAGAGAATCAGAAGGACCTTGGGGTCCGGGTCCATAGGACTCTAAAATCGGCCCTGCAGGTGGAGGAGGTGGTTAAGAAGGCGTATGGTGTGCTGGCCTTTATCAATCGAGGGATTGAGTTTAGGAGTCCGGGGATAATGATGCAGCTATATAAGACCCTCGTCAGACCCCACTTGGAGTACTGTGTTCAGTTCTGGTCCTCTCATTACAGGAAGGATGTGGAAAAGATTGAAAGGGTGCAGAGGAGATTTACAAGGATGTTGCCTGGATTGAGTGGCATGCCTTATGAGGATAGGCTGAGGGAGCTCGGTCTTTTCTCCTTGGAGAGACGTAGGATGAGAGGAGACCTAATAGAGGTATATAAGATGTTGAGAGGCATAGATCGGGTGGACTCTCAGAGGCTTTTTCCCAGGGTGGAAATGGCTGCTACGAGAGGACACAGGTTTAAGGTGCTGGGGGGTAGATACAGGGGAAATGTTAGGGGGAAGTTTTTCACACAGAGGGTGGAAACGGCTGCCGTCAGTGGTGGTGGAGGCAAACTCAATAGGGTCTTTTAAGGGACTCCTGGATGAGTACATGGGACTTAATAGGATGGAGGGTTATAGGTAGGCCTAAAAGGTAGGGATATGTTCGTCACAACTTGTGGGGCCGAAGGGCCTGTTTTTGTGCTGTAGTTTTTCTATGTTTCTATGTTTCTATGAGGTGTGAATGGCTACATAGCTGCTGTATGACTGCAAAGTGGCGAGATAAAAAAAGATGACACGACTGTCCCAGCAAAATGAAAACACACAGAACAAGATGAAGGTAGAGGTTAAGATCTGAAATCGCTTCTCAGCCTTTTAATTAAGATCAAGCATCAGATCAAGCCTAAGATGAGGTGTGATGCTTCATCTTGTCAGCTTGAATCTTATTTGTCTTTCTTGTGCGGATCAAGAATTGGATTCAATTGGATTTTAAATTTGGTTTTTGGAGCAAGAAATGGATTTGGGTCCATCTGGTCCACTCTGAGCTTTGGCTTTGTAACTTTAAGGATGGAGTGAAACATTTTTTAAAAGTTATGATTTGAAATTGTTGAACTCAGTGTTGAAGGCTGGATAGTGCCGAGATGCAAGGTGAGGTGCTGTTCCTCGAGCTTGCATGAAGCTTCATTGGATCAGTTTAGCAGGCCATGGACAGAAAGGTCAGGGTGGGAGCAAGGTGGAGAATGGAAATGACAGGTGACAGGAAGTTCAGGGTCGTGCTTGTAGACTGAATAAAGTTGTTCAGTGAAGCAATTGCCCAGCCTGTGTTTATTCTCATCAATGTACAGGAGATCACATTGCGAGTATTGAATTCAGTGGACTAAACTGAAAGATGTACAAGCAAAGCGCTGCTTCACCTGGAAGGAGCGTTTGGAGCCTTGGACTATGAGAAAAGAGTGATGAAAGGAAAGGGGTTGCAGTTCCTGCTCTCACTTGGATAGGTGCTGTGTGAAAGTGAGGGGATGTTAGGGGTGACTGAGGAGTGGACCAGAGTTTGGTGGAGATAATGGTCTCTGTGATATATTAAAGGGGAGGGCAGGAGATGATGCATATGGTGGTGGCATCATACTGGAGCTGGCAAAAATGGCAGAGGATGATCCATCCAATAAGGAGACTATGGGTGGGATTTTATGGCCTCGCTCGAGTGAGATGGGAAATTCCTGCCTGAGGTCAACGGACATTTCCATTGTCCGCCCCTTGCCTGCTCCGATTCTGTGGTGGGCGTGTGGTAGAATTCCGGCGTATGGGCGGAATTTCCTGGGTTTTTTTTCAAACTGTTGTCTGGGGCGGGAAAAGGGGTGTGGCCTCCACTGCTGACTTTCATCGTCATATTTTCAAACACTTTGACAACTCGCTGGAGGCGGGTCCTATGCTGTCACGCGGGTGAGCTTACCCTGCTGGCATCATCGGCCCTCCAGAGATTGGGACGTCTTTTACCCCAAGTAAAAATAGGAACAGAGATTCCCTCCACAGACACGGAGACTCTCCCCCGTGCACTTGGAAAACCTCCCCCACCGCCAACCACACACATGGGGAACACCCCGCCCATAGACACAGGGAACTACCCCCCATGGATCTCCACAATGGAAACCCTCCCTTAGCACTGCTCCCTGGCATGAGCGGCAGCTCTGTTTCTCTCCACTGGTGCTGCCTGCTTGACCGACTGAGTATTTCCAGTATTCTTTTGTTTTTATTTCAGATTTTTGGCTTCCGCGGTATTTTTCTTTTGTGTCGTTGGACAGACTTACTGGTGAATCTCATCCAGTCAACAGGACTGGATGAGATTCATTCAAGGGTAAGGAGGGAAGTAAGTGTGGAAATTGCAGAGGCACCAGCCATAATTTACAATCCTCTTTAGATACAGCAGTGGTGCCAGGGGGCTGGAGAATCGCAAATGATACAAATTTGTTTAGAAAATGTTGATAGAAGGTGTATGGCATGCTTGCCTTCATCAGTTGGGGCATAAAGTGTAAAAATTGGCAAGTCATATTGCTGCTTTATAGAACTTTAGTTATGCCACATTTGGAATTTTGCAAACAGTTCTGATTGCCACATACCAGAAGGATGTGGAGACTTTGGAGAGGGTACAGAAGAGGTTTACCGGGATGTTGCCTAGTTTGGCAGGTGTTAACTATGAGGAGAGATTGAACAAACTTGGTTTATCTTCACTTGAATGTCAGAAGCTGAGGGGCGACGAGATAGAAGTTTAGAAAATTATGAGAGGCATGGATCGTCAAAGTTTTTTTCCCAGGGTAGAAATGTCAATTACTAGGGGACATAGGTTTAAGGTAAAAGGAGGAAAATTTAAAGGAAATGTGAGAGCCAAGTTTTTTTACACAGAGGGTGGTTGGTGCTTGGAATGTGCTGCCAGAGGAGGTGGTAGAAGCAAATTCAATAGCAATGTTTGAGGCATCTTGACAGAAACATGTACAGGCAGGGAATAGATAGATAAGGACTGCTTAGAGCCCAAAAGGCCTTAGTTCAGAAAGGTGTCATGTGTCGGTGCAGGGTTTGGGGGGGAGGGGCTTGTTCCTGTACTGTATTGTTCTTCGATAGGCCCAGCAGCTGCAGGCCTTAGTTCTAGCTTGGTAATGGGAAAACTTTCAGAAATAATAATTCAGGACAAAATTGATGGTCACTTGGGCCAATGAAGGAAAACCAGCACAAATTTGTTAAGGGCAAATCATGTTTAACTAACTTGCTTGAGGTTTTTGATGAGGTCACAGAGAGAATTGATGAAGGTAATGTGGTTGATGCACTGTATGTGAACTTCTAAAAGACATTTGATAAAGTGCCACATAAAAGGCTTATCATCAAAGTTAGAACACATAGAATGGAAGGACAATCACAGCTTGGATACAAAATTAACTGAGTGGTTGTTTTTCGGACTAGAGGAAGAAACTTGGGAGGGCAGGGTGGAATTCCCTCAGGGCCAACTAAGGACCTCTGCTTTTCTTGATATATATTAATGATCCAGTGGGTGAAGAGGATTTGAAGATGAATCCCAGAGAGAGAGGTCCTGTGGGAAGAAGAAAGGAAGAGAATAAGAGTATGTGTGCTTCTATGTCTCAGGTCCATGCAATAGACTGGTCTCCAGTCGTCTTGAATCCCCATGCCACTGGGCCAAGGCCTTGCTCCATCAAGCCCATGAGGTAGCTGGTGTGCAATGGTGACCCCATGTTAAAAGAAGTAAAGAACATAGAACAGTACAGCACAGAACAGGCCCTTCGGCCCATGATGTTGTGCCGAGCTTTATCTGAAACCAAGATCAAGCTATCTCACTCCCTATCATCCTGGTGTGCTCCATGTGCCTATCCAATAACCGCTTAAATGTTCCTAAAGTGTCTGACTCCACTATCACTGCAGGCAGTCCATTCCACACCCCAACCACACTCTGCGTAAAGAACCTACCTCTGATATCCTTCCTATATCTCCCACCATGAACCCTATAGTTATGCCTCCTTGTAATAGCTCCATCCACCCGAGGAAATAGTCTTTGAACGTTCACTCTATCTATACCCTTCATCATTTTATAAACCTCTATTAAGTCTCCCCTCAGCTTCCTCTGCTCCAGAGAGAACAGCCCTAGCTCCCTCAACCTTTCCTCATAAGACCTACCCTCCAAACCAGGCAGCATCCTGGTAAATCTCCTCTGCACTCTTTCCAGCGCTTCCACATCCTTCTTATAGTGAGGTGGCCAGAACTGCACACAATATTCCAAATGTGGTCTCACCAAGGTCCTGTACAGTTGCAGCATAACCCCATGGCTCTTAAACTCCAATCCCCTGTTAATAAAAGCTAACACACTATAGGCCTTCTTCACAGCTCTATCCACTTGAGTGGCAACCTTTAGAGATCTGTGGATATGGACCCCAAGATCTCTCTGTTCCTCCACAGTCTTCAGAACCCTACCTTTGACCCTGTAATCCACATTTAAATTAGTCCTACCAAAATGAATCACCTCACATTTCTCAGGGTTAAACTCCATTTGCCATTTTTCAGCCCAGCTTTGCATCCTATCGATGTCTCTTTGCAGCCTACAACAGCCCTCCACCTCATCCACTACTCCACCAATCTTGGTGTCATCAGCAAATTTACTGATCCACCCTTCAGCCCCCTCCTCGAAGTCATTAATAAAAATCTCAAAGAGCAGAGGACCAAGCACTGATCCCTGTGGCACTCCGCTAGCAACCTGCCTCCAGTCCGAAAATTTTCCATCCACCACCACCCTCTGTCTTCGATCAGATAGCCAGTTACCTATCCAATCGGCCAACTTTCCCTCTATCCCACACCTCCTCACTTTCATCATAAGCCGACCATGGGGGACTTTATCAAACGCCTTACTAAAATCCATGTATATGACATCAACTGCCTTACCTTCATCAACACACTTAGTTACCTCCTCAAAAAATTCTATCAAATTTGTGAGGCACGACTTGCCCTTCACGAATCCGTGCTGACTATCCCGGATTAATCCGCATCTTTCTAAATGGTCGTAAATCCCATCCCTAAGGACCTTTTCCATCAAGTTACCAACCACCGAAGTAAGACTAACCGGTCTATAATTACCAGGGTCATTTCTATTCCCTTTCTTAAACAGAGGAACAACATTCGCCACTCTCCAGTCCTCTGGCACCATCCCCGTGGACAGTGAGGACCCAAAGATCAAAGCCAAAGGCTCTGCAATCTCATCCCTTGCCTCCCAAAGAATCCTAGGATATATTTCATCAGGCCCAGGGGACTTATCGACCTTCAGTTTATTCAAAACTGCCAGTAGATCCTCCCTCCGAACATCTATTTCCCCCAGCCTATTAGCCTGTAACACCTTCTCTTCCTCAAAAGCTCCTCTCCTTGGTGAACACTGAAGAAAAGTATTCATTCATCACCTCGCCTATCTCTACTGACTCCATACACAAGTTCCCACTACTGTCCTTGACCGGCCCTAACCTCACCCTAGTCATTCTTTTATTCCTCACATAAGAGTAAAAAGCACAGGTATCTTCCACCCCTTACACTGAAGTTCGGGATCTGGAACATCTGGACCCTCATGGACAACCCCAACAGTGACAGACTGGAAAGGCATACAGCTATCGTTGCCTGGGTGCTCAGGCATTTTGACATTGCCGTTCAAAGTGAGACCCGATGAGTAAGGGAAAGCCAGCTCATGGAACAAGGTGGTGGTGACACCTCCTTCTAGAAAGGTAAACCAGAAGAAAATTGCTGCCTCCTTGGCTTTGCAATTAGAAATGAACTAGTTAGCCATCTCTGAGACTCTGAGACTCCCCTTACGAGTTAAACAAATTTAAGTCATCCTCGACTCTGACTAACTGCCTAAGAAGAAGGTTCATGACCCAGACTTGGTTGTGCATGGCACCAATTTTGAAACTTGTGGATGTCGCACAACTTGGAAGTATTGTGAATGGTGAGGATGACAGTATTAAACTTCAAGAAGACATTGGGTGGTGGAATGGACAGAAAAGTGGCTAATGAAACATAATGCAGAAAAGTGTGAAGCAATTCATCTTGGTAGGAAGAATGAGGGGGGGGTGAATACAAATTTAACATACAAAATAAAGGATACAATTCTAAAGCATGCGCAGGGCACAGGGACCTTCGAGTACATGTACATAAATCATTGAAGAGGCAGGCAGGTTGAGAAAGCAGTTAATAAAGCATGTGGGGTCCTGGGTTTTATGAATAGAGGCTTAGAGTACAAAAGCAAGGAAGTTATGATAAACCAGTATTAAACACTGGTTCTGCCTAGGAAGGATGTGAAAACATTTTCGATACAGAAAGGATTCAGAAGCATGCTTACAGAGTGAGGAATGCCAGTTATATGGATAGTTTGGAGAAGTTGAGGCTGTTCTCCTTTGAGAAGAGAAGATTAAGAGGAGATTTGGGAATGGTGTTGAAAATCCTGAGGAGTAGAAATAGAGAAAATGCTTTCATTGGCAGAAGGATCCAGAGAGCAGTAATTACAGACGATGGCCAACAGAAGTAAAGGCAATATGAGGAAAAATGTTTTTATCCAGTGAATGGTTAGGATCTGCAGTGAACTGCCTGGAAGCATGATGGAAGCAGTTTCAATTGAAGCCTTTAAAAAAGAACTTGTTAACTATGTGGGGAAAAGACTGAAAGGTGGGACTGGGTGAGTTTCTCTATGATTTATCTCAGTTTGCAATTTAAAAACTATTTTCCAATGATTATTGTATTCCTGTTATCCACACAAATGTAAAATTTGATCTTTAAAAGTAGTAATAAAAAATGGTGCAAATCTGCTTCTGGATCCCAAATCCCTCTTGTCAGTGGTGAAGGGCTTTGGGAACCAGGTCCAAAGCCACCTTTTAGCTACAAACTTACACTTAGCAAATGCCATGTCTCATATTACTCATACACTGCATTCCAAAATGTTATTTTTGTAAAGAAATTCTAATTTGCATTTGAATCAATCAATACTAACCACTCCCATTGTCTCCCTTGGGTGCCTGTTCCATAGATTGACCATTCATTTCCCGAAATAAGACATTGCTTTTCAGCACAGACTGCAGTTGAGATATGGATATGTTGCCGTACAAACTTAAAACTTAACTTTAAGCAACATTAAAACGTTGCTTCTATGCTTTGTCAGCACCATGTCATCTCTTCACAGGAGAACAATTATTATCTAAGAGCTTTGCATGGACAGGGTCTACGTTTTAAGCCTTCAGCATGCTTATATATGATTGAAAATGTTTGTGTTTATGCCTGAATCCCCAAAGAGAAGCAAGAACAAACTTGTGTGCATTTTTTGCTTACTCTTAGTTTTGCAAACTGCTGTTAGGAAATATGTTGCTTTGGAACAGTTTGTCTTGTCTTTTACAGAAAATAGTTGTAAAATTTACAGGCAGATAAGAATTGACATTTGAAAAATGTGGAATCATATATGATGACTCCTGAAACAATAAATGAACCTGTAACATTAGGCCACTTCCAAAGAAGTCTTATACACTATCTTGTTTCCAAATAGATTAACTGTTGTATCTTTCCCTCACATTGGGACAACCATCATCTAACTGAAGATTAAATATATCAGTACAATGCTGCTGTTCTAATACAAATAACCTTACATAAAAATAGAGGTATCCTGTAGTCCTTTTATTGGCTATACATTAAACTTAAGATTATTTGCTACGCCAGCATATTTTATCTCTTGCTAATTTTATCATAATTCAATAACACCTCATGAGCAATATAAACAATGAATAATTCACCCTGAAATTGTTAAGAGTATATATTTCAATTGAATGATAATGTCCCATAGTAGATTTGATGGTTTTAAAACCCTTTGAATTTTTCTTTTTGCAAGTTGCACTGTGTCACACAAATAAAACAATATGTGTTAGCCATTGATGTCGATGTTTCAAGCCTGAAAGGTCAAAGTGTTCCGAAATCCACTTTCATTGAGCACAGATAAATAAAATTTACAGGGGTTTAAAATGAGGATCTGTGCATCATAAACACCACTGAAAGACTTTACCGAGCCAACTGCAAGATTTGGCATGTATTAAGCAATGCCTTCGAGGGGTGAAAGCAGAATGTTCCTGACGCCAGTCACTACTGTTTCTGTCTCTGTTTATTAGCGGCAAGAGGCACCAAAGCTGCAAATACCTTGTGAACTTGCCAAAGGCTATCTCCACATTGTATATAATTCATTTATAGGAGTGTTATTTCTGTTCAGCCTTTGGTTACAATGTAGGCACATACACTGACATGCATACCTATATCTGCACTGACAATTACTCACTGATGTATTTTTACATATCCAAAGTTAACAAGCATTCGAAGCAGAACAACAGAATCTTTCCCCAAAATGGAAAGATCGTGGGTTATGAGCACATCTGTTGTTTTGAAACAACCTTTCAATATGGTGATTACCTCCTTAGTGCAGGCTACTAACTGCGGTTATGTGAGTAACTAATAGATGATTGCATTCATGAGTAAACCCACATCTCAGATCAAGACAACTACTTCCTACAGGTGACAAGTAATCTACTGCTACGTCTTCACCTGACTAGTCATTTTGGCCATGATCACAAGGGTTGAAGACTGATGAAATGATCTCAGTAAACATCAAACACGAAGTGGTTGTAAATCAGCTGAGGCCATGACAGAAGGCAACTGTCTCATTTTTTACATACCCACCCCCCCGGTCTGGTAGTTATCTCAAAAATAAAAAAAATGTTATCTGAGCTACTCTCGCTGCTTATTTTTTCACAGTGCAGGAGAAATAGACAGATTCATTGAAGTTGGTTCAGTGTTTAAAGAAACACCCGAAACCTTGTCCCACATCTTCAGCAGATTCACAGCCCTTGCATATGGAAGATATAGGCCAAAATTCTCCCATCCTGCCCGCCACTGGAATTTTAGTGGGTGGGTTGCGGAGAACGTGAAACGCTATTGACAGTCGGGCAGGAATTTCCGACTTTTAGAACAGCGTGGCTGGAGAATTCCAGCCATAGAAATTGTCTTCCTGGATCACCCGATCATCCTCTAAAAACTGCAGCTATGTTTCCGATTTTAGCTTCTTGTTACTTTTAATTAATTCAAATTTGTTCTGTGTGCACATTCATCTTTTTTAACCCGTCAAATAGGAAGAAAGAAATAACGGGTTGAATTTAATTTTAGTGAAACTGTTGCGAAAATTCATTGGAAAACAAAATACAGTAGCTTTAACAAAAGCTAATACTGTTAGGTGCATTGGCCATGCTAAATTCTCCCTCAGTGTACCCAAACAGGCGCTGGAGTGTGGCAACTGGGAGATTTTCACAGTAACTTCATTGGAGTGTTAATGTAGACCTACGTGTGACACTAACAAATAAACTTTAAACTTGATTGATTCATTGTAGGCATTTTAAAAGTGATTGTCACCTGTGTGAGAAAATGGAACTTTCAATAGTATTGTAGCCGTTCCCATATTAATGTTGAAACTTTAGTTTCAAGTTATCATCTCATTTCAGTTCACCCATCTAGAAAAATCTACAACAACTATTGCCAGAGCCACCATTGTTTATTCAGTGACTTTGAAGTTGATGTCACTACCAAAATACCTTTTGTAATCTGGACATCAGCTGCATTTCCAATTTTCAACCTCTCCCCACCATGTCCACCCATCAAGGAGAAATAGCTAATGTATGCATGGCACATGCCAATCCCATTTCTCCAGGTATTGAGATACTTAACCAGCAATCCCTAAAGGAACCACAGATGGCAGCCTCAAAATGCTAAGGATTTTGGTTTGCTTAAATGATTGGCTGCATTCATGGGTAGCACAGCGGTTAGCACTGCTGCCTCACAGTGCCAGGGACCCAGGTTCGATTCCCAGCTTGGGTCACTGTCTGTGCGGAGTCTGCATGTTCTCCCTGTGTCTGCGTGGGTTTCCTCCAGGTGCTCTGGTTTCCTCCCACAGTCTTAAAGATGTGCTGGAACTTAGCATTGGCCATGCTTAAATTCTCCCTCAGTGTACCCAAACAAGTGCCAGAGTGTGGCAACAGTAACTTAATTGCAGCATTAATGTAAGCTCACATGTGACACTAATAAAATAAACTTAAACTTTGTTGATACTCCAACATGAGAGGGAGCATTTCCTGCACATGTTTAAAGTTTATTTATTGATAATTTTGTGAGACTGGGAATACAATGGAAAAGGGGAAGGTGGTGCTGCTTTTGCCTCCAGAACTTGAACCAGGATCTTTTAGTGCTTGGGAATAGGTTGGCAGCCAGGGTGGGTTGTAAAATGGGCAGGTATGCTGTGGGTGCCATTCCCAGCACAATCTGTCTGCTCCTGCCCCTACTGCAAGTTTACCTGTGGCAGTAGGAAACACTGGGTGGGGCCTGCCCACTGGGAGGCCAATTGAGGCCCAATTAATAGTCATTTAAGTGCCTCCTCCTTCCACTGCTGATACTTTACCTGCTATAGGAGGGAGTTGACACTGTTCAGGCTGGCTGGTGGTGTACAAGGTGGGGCTGGTAACTCCTTAATGTCCCCCCCCCCCTCACCGCAAGCTCTTCCTACGCCTGCTTTTCCACTCTCCTCCTGCCGTGTCAGCCGGGCCCTGGTGAGACCTTGTTCATTTTCCTTCATAATCTACCTCCATTGGTGATCTTCATTTGGGATTGGCTCATCAGTGACCATCCCAGAAGGCTCGGCTCAGCCAATTAACAGTTCGATGGTCACTAACTGGCTACAGAGTGAGGTTGCCAAGGTGGGGTGGGTATGCCCTGACTATTATGGAGGGGTGCAATCATCTAAATCCCAATGATAATTCCGATCTTCTTCTGTAAGCTTAAAGTCAGTATTTTTTTATTTAGAGTTTTAGTATTTTGGACAAGTATGTAAAAAGAGAAAATAAAAACAACTTACAATAGACTGAGGGAAAATGGTGGTGTGGTGGCAATGTCCAGAGGCCCAGGCTAATGTTGCAATACGCCTTTAAGGGATAACAACATGACATCACTGGAAGGGAAATGTGTCATGTGATCCAGTCTTAATTTCACTTTTGCTTTGAAGTGAACATGCAAACACAGTCCCAGTGCCTTCAAGTTTTATACCTATGTATAATTGTTCTCATGTGCCTAGTCTTAATAGAGGAATGCACAATGTGTTTACGTAATCCTTTATGAGTGATTGGTGCCTTGTGTCTTGTACGGTAAATTCAGTAATAAATTTGGAATATAAAGTTAGTCTCAGTTATGGTGATCATGACAACTATCATTAATTGTTGTAATGACCTATCTTGGTTCATGAATGCCCTTTAGGGAAGAAATCTGCTGTCCTTGCTTAGTCTGGTCTACATGTGACTCCAGACCCACAACCATGTGGCTGACTCTTAATTGCCCTCCAAAATGGCCTAGCAAGCCACTCAATTCAAGGGCTGTTAGGGATGGACAACAAATGACATCCACGTCCCATGAAAGAATAAAAGACTAAAAAGTAGATATAAATAATTTAGGCTAAGATATTGCAAAGCAGGTTTTGTGTCTGGATTTCAGTATGTGGGAGTTTGTGACTGTCCTGAGCAAACACATCTGCAATCGAAGTCCCTGGGTGGGATTCTCCAGCCGTTCATGCCAGCGGGATTCTCTGGTCCCGCTGCAGTGAATGGAGATTTGGCTGGGTGCCAAATTTGCCATCCCTGCAGGCAGCAGGGTGGAGCGTGAACAGCCAGAGAATTCCAGCCCCTGTCTCAAATCTCTCCAACTCACAGTCATCGAGCTGAAGTGTGAACTGAAGACACTCTGATGCATAAGGAAGAGTATCAGGAGGTCCAGAATTATTACTCAAGCCATGTGTAAATTGGTGTAGCAGTGAGCAGATTCGGGAGCTTAACGTATGGCTGAAGGACTGGTGTGGGGAAGATACACTGGCACCAGTACTGGGTTAGGATGGATTAGGATTCCAGTGGAAAGCTTAAATAAAACGGTCACAGAACTTTAAATGAATAGTAATAGTAGGGACAGGGTTAAGGATGGTAGAATAATAGCATAAATCATTACTTGAAACAAATGAAAGGAAAAAGAGTAGAGTAACAGTCAGAGATTGTGTAAAAAGAAAAAGAAAATATGTAAGGTAGTTAACCCAAGAGTGATGAATAAGAAACTTGTGAGTAAAACATTAGAACAGAAGGACAGATTACAGTGTGTGGCCCACAAAGTCTTTATATAAAAACATGGAGTTTAAGGAACAAATTGAATCAATTTTAAGTGCAAATTCAACTTGACTGCAATATGGTCAGAATTGGTAACAAAATATACTGGCCGGAATTCTCCTACTTTACCCGTGGCTGGGATTCTCCTGTCTCACTGCAGTGAATGGAGATTTGACTGAATGCTAAATTTCCGTTCTTGCTGGCAGCGGTAGCGGGGTGTACAAGACTGCAGAATTCCGGCCACCATGTCTGAGGTACACAGGAAAAATGATAGAGGTGGTGGAGTGACACTAGTGATTGAGGATCAAATTGCTTCAATGATAAAAGAGGATATAATGAGAGGTAAGCAGTGGGGACTCTGTGTAGAATTAAGAAGGAGAGTTGTTTCTGGGCACACTGGTAGCAGCTGCAAAGTTGGCAAGTGTATAAATGCAGAGATTAAACAAGCATGTGGTAAAGGCAGAATGTTAGTGGGGAATTTTAACCAGATTAGAATAAACAAACTAGAACTTGTCTGAATGCTAGTGAATTTCTTGAGTGAGTTATCGAATCTGATGAAAGGTCATTGATCTGAAACGTCAGCTCTGTTTCTCTGCACAGATGACCTGTTGAGTATTTCCGGCATTTTCTGGTTTCAGATTTCTAGCATCTGTAGTATTTTGCCTTCGTATGGTTGTTATTGAATTGTAGAATGGTTACAGCACAGAAGATGGCCATTCAGCCTATCATCTCCATGCTGGCTCTCTGAAAGAGTAACTCAACTAGTCCAACTTCCAACCCATTCCCTACAACCATGCAAATTCTTTCTCTTCAGATGCTTATTCAGTTTCCTGTTGGAGCCATGATTGAATCTGCCTCCATCACCCTGTCAGGCAGCACATTTCAGACCCTGAACACTTGCTGTCTAAAAAGGATTTTCCTCACATCACTTTTAATTCTTGCCAATCACCTTAAATCTGTGTCTTCATGTTTTCCACCCTGCTGCCATTGGGAACAGTTCCATACCCCTCATGACTTTGAAAACCTCAGTCAGATTTCCTCTCAGCCTCCTCATCTCTAAGGAGGACAACCCCAGTGTCTCTAATCTATCCACATATCCCTCGTACCTGGAACCATTCTCGTAAACATTTTCTGCACCATCTCTAAAACCCTCACATCCTTCCTAAAGTAGGGCCGTGTTCTGCAACAGTATGTCCCTGAAATGACAAGCAGGCTGGCTATCCTAGATTTAATAATGAGTGCAGTAAATTCTCGTTATTTGTGACTTCCTCTTTTGCAAATTCATTCATTTGGGCTTTGTACAGCGGATCATCCGCTGTGGGCCCAAATATTCATTTATTTGTGGTTTTAAACGTATAAAAAAATTGAGCCAACATTCGAAAATGCCAAAAAAAAGGAAAACCAACTAAATGAAATTAAAAGAAGGTGCTCATGACATATCTCCTGCAGTAAAAGAGTGCACTGCATGTGCATCGCCTGCTATTGTTAGCACATAGATATTCCTTGTCACTGTGATTTAATTGCTGATCATTGTCCACCTCCATTCCTAAGTGTAACATTTTTAATATTGTTATTGTTTTATTGTTTTACTAAACATTTCTCCAGTAATCTCTCCAAGTCTGTTAAGAACGTAGTTTTTTTTACTGCCTTTGACTTTTGATACATGTCAAATTTTAGAATGGATAGAATCTATCTGATTAACTTCCATTGTAAAGTATTCACGATTTCAAGCTTTGCAATGGGGCGGCACGGTGGCACAGTGGTTAGCACTGCTGCCTCACAGCGCCAGGGACCTGGGTTTGATTCCCGGCTTGGGTCACTGTGCGGAGTTTGCACATTCTCCACATGTCTGCGTGGGTTTCCTCCGGGTGCTCCGGTTTCCTCCCACAATCTGAAAGACGTGCTGGTTAGGTTCATTGGCCTGAACAGGTGTGGCGACTATGGGAATTTCACAGTAACTTCATTGCAGTGTTAACGTAAGCCTTACTTGTGACTCATAAATAAAACTTTAAAGGTTTTGCAGTAACTTAATTCCCATGAACTGCAGGACTTTACTGTAACGAGCCAGCTTTAGTTAAGAGCCGAATAGTGTGTGAAAATTTATCTAATAGTAATCATAATATTATCGCGTTTAATGTAATGTTTGAGAGGGAGAAATACGTAAGAGCCACTAAGATTAGGTAAATCTGACCTCAATGGGATGTGACAGAGGCTGTCACGATAAACTGGATAAATCTGCAAATGGGTACAATGACAGAAGATCAGTGGGAGGTGTTCAAGAAAAAGAATTTAATGGTTACAGAACCAGTTTATTCCCCTAAAGGGCAAGAGCTCTACTTGCCAAAAGAAAGAACGACTGAATAAGTAAGAGACAACATAAAGCTAAAACAAAAACCGAAGAAAAATGCAAAAACTTGCATTGATTCTGGTGAATGTGAAAGATCCAAAGAACAGCAAAGGGTGACAAAGCATAGAGTAAGCACTACAAAAAATGGGTATACAAAGGAACATGCAAGGGAAATAAATAACTTTTTACAATTACGTTAGCAAAAAGAAGGTGGTCAGGAGCAATGCGGGCTACTTGAGAACTGATTATCATGATGTTGTCAAAGAAAATATGGAACTGGCAAAGGTATTGAATAATTACTTTTCATATGCATTTGGGGAGAAGAGGATAGCGTGTTGGACATGGCAAGTAATATTCAGAGGTGGGACTCATCAAAAATAACAGTAATAAAGAAAATAATGCTACTACAGAGTGACCAATCCACAGGACCAGATGGATTTCATCCCAGAGTTTAAAGGGGGTAGGTGAAAGTTCCCTCAATTTGCAAACCGTTTCTTTACATTGGAAAATTGCACAGGTCACTTCACTGCTTATGAAAGAGGGGAAGAGAGAGAAATGACAGAGTTATCGACTAGTTGTCAGGGAATTGCTGGAAATAAGGATAGGGTGTCTGAGCATCTTGGAAACTTTCAGCTGCTCAGAGAGAGAGCCAACATCACTTTGTAAAAGACAGATCATGCCCTGCAAATCTGATTGAATTTTTTGAAGGGGTGACTAAAGTATTGGACGGGGGATGCCAATAGCTGTTATTTGTATGGACATTCAGAAGGCATTTGATAAGATCCTGGTAATGGGTTGGTATTCTAACTGTCAGACTTTAACTTGTCATGTTTTGCAAGGATCTGAACAGGGGCCTCAAATATTCACCATATTTAATAAGGACTTAGATGATGGAGTAGAAAACTACATATCTAGCTTTGCTGATGGCACAAAGGTAGGCTGCATTGTCAGCAGTGCAGTGTCAGCAGTGTAGATGGAAGCACTAATTTACAATGATATATAGATAGATTAAATGAAAGAGAAAACTGTGACAAATGTGTTTCAATGTATGCAAATATGAAGTAGTCCACATTGGATCTAGAAAGGATAGTTCAGGGTCTTTTGAAATTATGAAATGCTAGAAACTGTGAAGGTCCAAAGGAATTTGGGGGGTTAGTAGTCCAGCTACACAGATCATTAGGGGAGTTGGTGGTGCAGTGGTATTGTCGCTAGACCAGTAATCCAGAGACACGGGGTACTGCTCTGGCAGATGTTGAAATTTAAATTAAATAAAAACATCTGGAATTAAAAGTCTAATGATGGCAATGAAACCATTGTCGATTATTCTAAAAACCCATCTGGTTCACTAATGTCCTTTAGGGAAGGAAACCTGCTATCCTTACCTGGTCTGTGACTCCAGACCCACAGCAATGTGGTTGACTCTTATGCCCTCTGAAATAGCCTAGCAAGTCACTCAGGTGAATCTAACCACTACACAGAAAATAAAAAGGAATGAAACTGGACAGATCACCCGATATTGGCCTAATTGCCGGAAACAACAATGGCAAAACCAGCCCTGTTGACCCTGCAAAGTCCTCCTTCCTAACATCTGGGGATTTGTGCCAAAATTGGGAGAACTGTCTTACAGACTAGCCTGTGAGACAGGTCGTATGAATGAATGTTCTACGGACCCTCACTTCTGTGGCACAGGCTGACCTCCCAGACACTCACAGCTCCCCCGAGATCTCCTCATAGGCGGCGAGGAGATGCAACTCAGGAATCCTCTGGCCATTCTTCTTCCTATTTCTTCCCCTGTGGGGACAAAATGGTAAGATTAAAAGCCAGATAGCTGGTGGGCCAGAGGGAGGGAGGGGGGAGGGGACAAGTGGCATAAGTGGCACTGTATCTGGACAGGAAGGGGGAGTGACGAGGACTGCCAGAGGAGCTTGAGAAAGATGAAGGGGATTGGGTGCTAGAAGGCCGCGGAGTGGATTTCTGTGGGCATTCCAGGTGTGACAGATGGGACTGATACCAGGGTGTGACAGGTGGACACTCACCCTTGATGCTCAAATGAGGTAATTCATTTCCTTGTGGCACTGGGCGACAGTCCTCAGTGTCAGGCCGCTGGCATTGACCACCACAGACACCGCATCCCAGGCCACATTTACTTCTCTGCTTCTGGGTTGTCTACCCACTTGGGGGTACAGGGTGGCCCGCCTCACCCCCACTGTGTCCAGAAGCCTTCCAACATCTGTCTCCATGAAGCGTGGAGCTGCTCTCTGTGCTGCCATCCTCCTGGCATGACTGGCAGTTAGTCCCGAGGGGGAGTTTAAATGCAGCTCCTCCTTGTTAACAGTGCAGAGCCGTGAGCCAGTTCAGGCGAGTCACATGCTTGGGGACTCTATATCAGCGTGTTTCACATAGGGGTTCTTTCAGTGCACTAAGTGCAGGATGATGGCGATGTGATTCATCCTGGGCGTGCTGGCATGGATCATACAGGTTTTCTCGCTCAAAATGACACTTAGGCTGGAATTTTCCGGCCATTCATGCCCCGTTGCTGCTGCAACTGAGGACGGAGAATTTGGCGCTCAGCCAAATCTCCGTTCACTGCAGCGGGACCAGAGAATCCGCTGGCGTGAACGGCTGGAAAATTCCAGATTTAGTCATTTCTTAGGAAACTTCCACCCAATGTATTAGCTCATTAACACCCAGTATTAATGGTGTTGGTTATCATAAAGGAAACAAAGCTACTGCTGGAGATGTCCAGCTATGATTAGATAGAAAGTGTGAAAGCAAACAAGGATAGTCCTACTGATGTGAAAATGGAGGAGGACATTGTCCAGGACATTGAAAAGGAACAAATACCCCACGATCACCATCACAGAGGCTGTCATTTGTGACTCTGATTTGGGAACTTTGGTGTTATGGCAGGGATGGATTCCTAACTGGAAAAACAGTGAGTAGGTGCCAGTGGTGAAACTGTTTGATTTGAGAAACAGTTATCAATAGTGTGTAGGTCTAGTACCACCAGCAGGATTTTGGTAGGTCAATTGTGTCCAGTGCACTCAGTTAATGCGTTGCAGCATGAAGAGTGTTAGCTGTGCACCAGCATCTGTGATAAAGGGAACCATGGAACCTTTGGCTAAAGTTATTTGCGGACACCTCAGTCTTGTATTTTGCACTCTGGTGCTGGGTTCTGCTGTGGTTGAGAATGGCAATATTCATTGAGCTTCCTCCTCATATTAGTAAATTGGTTATTTCTGACTATCACCAAATGGATGAGAAAGGACTACAAAAGCTTTGTCTTTTAAATTTATTGAGGGACTGCTTAGCTTTACGTTTAGCCTGCTGCTTTGGATGGTTAGCATACATATAATCCAATACTAACTAAATTTGTACTTCATTCTTGGGAGGGGGGCCTCTGAAAGGCACAGGGACCAAGTTCCTAGAGACAGCTGTAACTTGGCAGATAACTGTCGATCACCATTGACTGGTGCATTCTCCATAGCAACATATCTATCACTCAGAATTCACTTGCCAACCAATCAGCACTGTCTTCTTATACAGTATAAAGTCATTGTTTCCCTTGACATTGGCATTCTTGTGAATGGCCTGATGAGTGCAAGGAAATTATTACATGCTGCTATAGCTATTTCTTAATAATGGAGTGACGTGTAATTTCCCAACCTGAGAGACCAGTTCCCGAATAGAGAGAACTCTGGATGATTATAGTTAAGGTGTCTAAAGACTACTTCCTAGTACTACTTAGGACCTACTTCCTTTAATCTCTGGATGAAAATCATTTGATCCCAGTAACTTCATCGCAGTGTTAATGTAAGCCTACTTGTGACCCTAATGAATAAAACTTTAAACCTTGTCACACATTAGCTGCAATAATCAAAAGGTGATAGAGAGAGAGAGAGAGACCAGGGAATTATAGACCAGGAAGCCTAACATCTGCTGTGGGAAAATAATGCGAGTTCATAATTAAGGATGGAGTGACTGAACATCTTAAAATTTTTTAGCTTATCATACGGAGCCACCATGAATTTGTAAATGTCCACTTCTGAAAAAGAGTCATATTGTACTCAAAACGTTAAGTCTGTTTCTCTCTCCACAGATGCTGCCAGACCCACTGAATATTTCCAGCACTATCTGTTTTTATTTGTAAATGTCATGATTGATTGAACTTTCTGAAGAAATTACTAAACAAATGGACATGTGAATGATTATGTCTGTTTCTATATAGCCTTCCAGTTGGTACGTGATAAAATTCCACATATGAGACTGTTACCTAAAGTTGAAGATCATGGAATTGAGTGCAAATTATTAACCTGGTTAGCAGATTGGCTGAGTGACATGAGACAGAGAATAGGGATAATACACAGGTACTCTAATTGACAGGATGTGACTAGTGATGTTCACAAATATCTGTTTTGGAGCCTCAACTATTTACAATATTTATTAATGACTCGGACGAACGGATAGAAAATCGTATATCCATGTTTACCGATAACACAGAGATATGTGGCATTGTAAGCAATGTATACGGAAGCATAAAATTACAAAGTAAAACTGACAGATTAAGTGAATAGGAAACCTGGGGCAGGTGGCCGGGAGGAGGTCATGTGGTAGTGCCCCTATCTATGGGCCAAAAGCTCTGGCATCAAGTCCCACTTCAGGACTTGATGGCCACGGAAGATGCATTCATAATGTGGCCAAACAGGTTGATTATCAGCTTGTAAAGCTTTCCAATACAACTGATGGCAGGCAGTAAGACTGGGAGAGCTTCCTGGTCAGCCAGGTTGACTATCAGCCTGTAAATCCTTTTGATACAATACACCTGAAGACAAGTGGTAAGAGCAGGAGAATTTCCTGGTCAGCCATACTGCAGAAAGCAGCAGCAAACCACTGCAGTACTTTGCCAATCATAATCTTGGACAAATTGAATGAAATTTCATGGTTGCCAACACTCTCTTCAGACACGGTACCTGAAGGAGGAAAATGGATTTCAATGTAGGCAAGTGTAAGGTAATCACTTTGGACCTATAGACCAGAGTATGTTCTAAATGGTCAAAGCTGAAAGGCAGTAGAGATCGAAAGATAATTAAGATATCATGTGCAGGTATAAAAGTAATCAAAAAAGCTGATAGAATATCTAGTCCTCTAGAAAACTAGAATACAAAGGGTTAGAAATCAAGTTACAGCTTTACATAGCCTGGTTAGACCATACCCTGAGCACTGTGATTGTTTTTGAGCACCGCACCTTAGGAAAGATATACTGGCCGTAGAGGAGTTCAGTGTAGATTTACTAGAATGAAATCTAAATAAAGAAAGAGAGGAGATTACTAAACTAGGGCTGCATTTTCTAGATATTAGAAGATTAAGTGATGATTTGATCAAAGTTTAACATTTTAAGGGGAACTGATGGGGTAGATAGAAAAGTTTGGAATTCTCTTCTATAAATGACAGTATATTTTGGGCCTATTTCTAATTTTAAATCTGAGATTAATAGATTTTTGTTAGTCAAAGGTATTAAAGAAGCATGAGGCAAAGGCTAAGGAGTTGAGTTGTAGCCATGATATTAGTAAAAAGCAAACAGGTTCAAGGGGTTAAATAGTCTATTATTGTTCCTATATCCTGATAAATATGTTACAAAGGGTTGTAACATCAGTTTATGGATAGTCTGTGAAATCATTGGCGCTGAATAGAGCTGTTGTAAGCCCAATTTCACTCAGCATTTTGTTCAGTTATAAGAACATAAGAAATAGGAGCAGGAGTAGGCCATCTAGCCCCTCAAGCCTGCCCCACCATTCAATAAGATCATGGCTGATCTGATAGTGGTTTAGTTCCACTTACCCGCCCACTCCCCATAACCCTTAATTCCCTTATTGATCAGAAATCTATCTACCTGTGACTTAAACATATTTAACGAGGTAGCCTCCACTGCTTCAATGGGCAGCGAATTCCAGAGATTCACTACCCTCTGAGAGAAGAAGTTCCTCCTCAACTCTGTCCTAAACTGACTCCCCCTTATTTTGAGGCTGTGCCCTCTACTTCTTGTTTCCTTTCTAAGTGGAAAGAATCTCTCTGCCTCTATCCTGTCTAGCCCCTTCATTATCTTATATGTCTTTATAAGATCTCCCCTCAGCCTTCTAAACTCCAACGAGTACACGCCCAATCTACTCAATCTGTCCTTATAAGCTAACCCCCTCATCTCCGGTATCAACCTGGTGAACATTTTCTCTACTCCCTCCAAGGCCAATACATCCTTCCGCAAATAAGGGGACCAAAATTGCACACAATACTCCAGCTGCGGTCTCATCAGTACCTTGTACAATTGCAGCAAGGCCTCCCTGCTTTTATACTCCATCCCCTTCGTGATAAAGGCCAACATTCCATTTGCCTTCTTGATCACCTGCTGCACCTGCAAACTGAGTTTTTGTGATTCATGCACAAGGACCCCCAGGTCCCTCTGCACACTAGCACGTTGTAATTTTTCACCATTTAAATAATAGTCCATTTTACTATTATTCCTTCCAAAGTGGATAACCTCACACTTGTCAACGTTATACTCAATCTGTTAGATCCTCGCCCACTCACTTAGCCTATCCAAATCTCTCTGCAGACTTTCTGCATCCTCCACGCAATTCGCTTTCCCACTCATCTTTGTATCATCCGCAAACTTTGTTACCCTACACTCGGTCCCCTCCTCCAGATCGTCTATGTATATGGTAACCAGTTGAGGCCCCAGCACCACTAGTCACTAACTGCCAACCAGAAAAGCACCCATTTATTCCAACTCTCTGCTTCCTGTTAGATAGCCAATCCTCAATCCACGCTAACACTTTACTCCAAACTCTGTGTACCCTAATCTTCTGCAGCAACCTTTTGTGAGGCACCTTATCGAATGCCTTCTGGAAATCTAAAAACACCACATCCACCGGTTCCCCTCTGTCAACCGCACTTGTTACATCTTCATAAAAATCCAGTAAATTCGTCAAACACGACTTTCCCTTCATGAATCCATGCTGCCTCTGCTTGATCGAACCATTTTTTTCCAGGTGTCCTGCTATTTCTTCTTTAATGATGGATTCCAGCAATTTCCCAACTATGGATGTTAAGCTAACCGGCCTGTAGTTACCCGCCTTTTGTCTACCTCCTTTTTTAAACAGTGGCGTCACATTAGCTGTTTTCCAATCAGCCGGCACTTCCCCAGAGTCCAGCGAATTTTGATAAATTACAACCAACGAATCCGCTATTACTTCTGCCATTTCTTTCAGTACCCTGGGATGCATTCCATCTGGGCCCGGGGACTTGTCTACCTTTAGTCCCATTAGCCTACCAAGCACTACCTCTTTAGTGATAGTAATCGTTTTAAGGACGTCACCCCCTACAGTCCCACGATCATCAATTTTCGGTAAGCTATTTGTGTCCTCTACCGTGAAGACCGACACAAAAAACTTGTTTAAGACCTCGGCCATTTCCTCGTTTCCCATTATTAAATCCCCCTTCTCGTCTTCTAAGGGTCCAACATTTACTTTAGCTACTCTTTTCCTTTTTATATATTTGTAAAAACTTTTACTATCAGTTTTTATATTTTGTGCTAGTTTAGTTTCATAATCTATCTTTCCTTTCTTTATCGCTTTCTTAGTAGTTCTTTGTTGTTTTTTAAAGCTTTCCCACTCTTCTAATTCCCCACTAGTTTTGGCCACTCTGTACACATCGGTTTTTAATTTAATACTCTCCTTTATTTCCTTAGTTATCCACGGCTGGTTATCCCTCTTCTTACATTCCTTTTTTAATCACAGGAATATATTTTTGCTGAGTAGTGAGAAAAATCTCCTTAAAAATCCGCCACTGTTGCTCAGCTGTCCTACCAACTAGTCTACGCTCCCAGTCTACATTAGCCAATTCTGCCCTCATCCTACTGTACTCCCCTCTTTTCAAGCATAGGACACTGGTTTGGGACCCTACTTTCTCTCCCTCCATTTGTATTAGAAATTCAACCATATTGTGATCAAATCTAATCCAATCTAAATGGGGATCTTGAAAATTCCTTTGTTTAAAATCATTCATGGGATACAGGCATAAACTGGTAAATCAAACATTTATTGACTATCCCTAAGATCTTTTGAAAAAGTGGTGGTGAGTAGGGGTGGCATGGTGGCACAGTGGTTAGCTCTGATACCTCACAGTGCCAGGGACCCGGGTTCGATTCCTGGCTTGGGTCACTGCCTGTGTGGAGTCTGCACGTTCTCCCCGTGTTTGCATGGGTTTCCTCCAGATGCTCCTCCCACAGTCTGGTTAGGTGCATTGGCCATACTAAATTCTCCCTCAGTGTACCCGAACAGGCACTGGAGTGTGGTGATTAGGTAATTTTCACAGTAACTTTATTGCAATGTTAATGTAAGCCTACTTCTGACAGTAATAAATAAACTTAAAAACCTTCTTGAACCGCCACATTCTATGTGGTGTAGGTACATCAAAGGTGCTGTTAGGGAGGGAGTACCAGTATTTGTCTCAGCAACAATGAAAAAAATAGCAATATATACCTAAGTCAAGATGGTGTGTGACTTGGAGGGGAACTTGTAAGCATTGGTCCGATGTATCTGCTGCCCATGACCTTTTAGTTGGCAGTGGTCAGGGGTTTGAAAGATGCTGTTGAAGGAGACTTGGTGAGTTGCTGCAGTGCTTCTCACACATAGTACACATGGAGTGAATGTTTAAGCTGGTGGATGGGGTGATGACCACATTGAGTGTTGGAATTTCCATCACACTGCAGACTTGTGCTTTGTACATGGTGGACAAGCAATGGGGAATTGGGAGATGAATTACTCACCACATTATTTCCTATGTCTGACCTGCTCGTGTAGCCACAGTATTTATGTTAGGTTTCTGGTCAATGGAGAATAGATGGTCAACATCCCCAGTACATTAATGGTGGGGTCTCCCTGCTGACGCTGCTGAGGAATGAAGATCTGTCGGCATCTGATTGATTGATAGGTCTCAGTGAGTGGGATTTCTGTCCCTCAGACAATACGGCTATAAGACATAGACCATTCAGCCCATTGGAGACCCTGGGGTCCTTGATCTTGGAAAAAGCCCGCTGCTACCCAGTTAAATGCTTGATTGACACTTAATTGGGTGGGCCTTCCCAAAAAGAGTCTCTCACTGGCTGTCCAGCTGGCAGGTGAGACCCTGTAGCTTATATTAAATACTGCCCTAAGTGTCTCTATTGATAGCCTGGCCACAACCAACCAGTTTTGACTCTTGTTAGCTTTGAGTGACAGCCTGCATCAGGTATGTAAATGAGGATCGGGGCTTGACATTTCCTGAGATCCAAGCTCCATGTTTTGGCTCACAGATCTCTCATTCCCACCCTGAGATAAAATCAGTCTTCGCTATCTACTCATGAATTGTAGCTCCGAACATTATTGCAGTTTAGTAAACATCCAATGCAAGACCCTGTTCTAATGTTGAGAACAAATTCAATCTCCATACGTGTCTAATTTCTATTTGGCAATTTTTTTTAACTAAAGACACTATCCATTCTAAAAGTGACAACCTGAATGTTCCAGGATTCCAAGTCATCAGCAGTCCACATGCAATCTGGCCTGTCACAGCATATGATCAGTATAGGCCTTGCACCCCTGTGCACTCCACATATCGAGTGAACAGCTGATCAAGCACTTCCTTAGAAAAATATTAATATATTTAGCTGCTATTTCTCCTCATATGTCACACTTTTTGTTATTTTTAATAAACACAGTTTTAAGCTTTCTAGTGATGCTAAGTCCTGTTCTTTCCTCTGGTTGAAAATAGAAAACATTTATTGTTTCATCGTTCGCATTGGTTGCAATTTACCAAACTGGAAAATGTGAACAGTTAGTGAGTAAAATTATCATTTGTAAACTTTAATAGGGGGATTTACACCGCTGCCAAGCTACATTACTGAAACATCTCTGATGACCCCCATCCCCCGTCTCCATTTATCTACTAATACTGTCCACTAATAGATTTCTGCAGTATGATTTATTGCAGAACAAATGTCACATAGGAATGGGCTTTTGATAAAACTGTTCACAGGTTCCTGGCCAATAAATCCTAATCTATCTATCTGAGTTGTAAGCTATTTCACTATCACTACTTTATTAATAATGCATGCCAGTTTTGACAATAAACCTATTTATTAAATTCTACCATTTTTTTTGAAGCACAGCGACTTGCATTTTTGATTAAGGCAGCCGAAAACCTGTCCCTACACCTTAGGGACTTTACTTCAAACATATTGAATAGCTGAAGTTTTGTCTTATTAATTTGGTTTGCTAATCAACACACCTGTAGCCAAAGAAAAGCTGTCTAACCTTTATCAGTGGAATTAGAGACACTAAGCTTTCTGTTAAGGTGATTTGATAAATTAAAATCTACATGTGTCTTAATAACTGTGCCAATGAGTTCAGTAGTGAAAAAGAATATGGTGTTTGATATATGGGAGATGTAGACAAATGCATTAATTCTTTTAATGAAGTTGTAGTTCGCAGCTAATGAAGTCCACCTGATTAAAAATGTTCTTCCTAACATGAATGTTTCAAATGAGATTTAGCTCTTCTTTACTTGGCTTAATCGAATGAACAAATAGTTAGCATCATGATGTTTCATTGAAATGAAATGTTTTTTATGCATGCATTGCTGCAGATTATGCAATATGCTGTACTGTAAAGTGAACCCCAAAAATTCCTCTGGAGCTATTTTGAAAGCGAATTTTGGGTGGGATGAACCTTTGCTTGTATTTTTCCCGTATCTGGGACTCTGGACCATTTGTGGCATTTTGGGGGCTTGTAATTATCATGGATGAGGGGCCAGCACCAAGAAGTAAATTGATATAGCATATGTTGGCCTGTGGTACCAGCAGAAGAGTAAACAAAAGCAGTAACATTTGCTAATTTTTACAATTCAATCAATAGCTTTGCTGAAATAATAATTCCTCTTACAGGATCCCTTAGCAACAGTAGTTACCAGTGACACACAGGCCGGAATCTTACCACCGTTCATGCCAATGGGATTTTCCCTTCCTGTCGCAGTAAACGGAGATTTGGCTGGCTGCCAAATTTTCTGACTTCGCTGCAGCAGGAGCGTGGTGTGAATGGCAGGAAAGATCGTGCCCACAGATATCCCTAATGCTCAGCATTTGTTGGATGAAAAGAATGGGAAGTGCATTCCATATTGGGTGGGATTGTTTTTGCTCCCCACACCACTCGTGTTTTCCGGCGGTGGAAGTGGCTCGTCATTGGCTGGCAGTGGGATCTTCTGGTCCCGTTACTGTCAATGGAAGTTTGTGGTGTTCGCTGGCACGCCGTCAAGGACCCCACCTCAGAGGAATTGGCAGGACTGGAAAATTCAGCCCATTGCATTTCTCTTATTTATTTGTAATCAAAATGATCCAAAAGTTGCCGTTGCAGCCTGTATACAGCTCCTGCTGTTAACTGGACTTGTCGGTGCCCACAATATTTTGCTTTGCAAATTGCTGCAAGTGTGAGTTGAAAGTGGCGCTGTGCTGTTTCCCTGGCATCTGAGTGAACAGGGCAAACAACAGCGTATCTGCTTAACCAATCTAACTGAAGTGCTGTGAAATTAATAGTGCAAGGTTGGATCAAAAAACAGTAAGTTAGAATGTTGAATTCAATGTCAAATCAGCAACAGAAACCAAAATAAAGTTAGGGAAATAGAGAATTAAATTGAGAATGAGAGATAAAAGAGACAAAAAAGCTTTTTTTCAGTTCAACAATCAAAACCTGAAGGAAAATGACTCCACATTTGCAATAGAGAACTTTCAATTCCAGAGAGGTTGCCTGGCAGTAATTAACACTTACACATTGTTAAAAAGGATCTTGAAATGGTTTAAATCTATGTGGCAAGCTCATTTTGTATCAATTGTGTAAGTATAGAAGCTTTGTGCCATTCAATGCATTTGAATGGGAAGGATACCATTTTTACAAAGCTAATGGTGGTGCAGTGCATCACAGATAGGAGCTTTTCGACCTCCGCGTCTAATTGTCCATCTGCCCTCACGTGACGTTGCTGTAGCATTTACACAGTAGGAACAGCAAGTACTGTTAACCTCAATGTTATTTTGGCTGCAATTTTTGACCGATAATCCCATCCAAATTTGGATGGTTATAATACATCCCCAATATCCCTTCTGGTGTAAAATGCTGCAATGTCTTTGGGATGTGGAACAGTTCTGTATCTAATTTCCGTCCCCAAATACTCAAGTTATGTTTTTTTTGTGTAATCTAACAGGCCCTGATCTTCCCCCAATACATTGTCTTTAAAATTCCCATAATTATTTTCAAATCCATTCTTGACTTTGTTCTACTTCACATTCTGCTCAGCATTCTTCTCAAATGTTACAGCCCGGTCTACAGCTCCTGCTCTTCTAACTATCTTTTATGTAGTTCTTGGCATGTTTTGTTACCTGAAAGGTGGATTAAAGAATGCATGAATGAATTTGTGATTCCTGGTGTGATGTTTTGCTAGGTGCACATATTAAGAATCTGTCATTCCAGAGGTCAGCGTGTCCTAGAATCATAGAAACCCTACAGTACAGAAAGAGGCCATTCGGCCCATCGGGTCTGCACCGACTGTAGGAAATTCCGTCTATTATAGCAAGCAAACCTCCAATCGGTATTAGTGGGCCCTTGCTTAGGGAACATGGAATTCAGTGAGGATTCCCACCTCAGTGACTCCCATCGGGAAGTGCCTTTATGGATATTGCGTGAATAACAGAATCAAGTGTGGTTTGATGTTCCATGCTTTTTCCTTATTCATTCTTGGCTTATGAGAATTATTGGAAAAACTGGCATTTGTTGTCCATTTCTAGTTTTGTTAAGAGGTAGTGATGGGCCCTTTGTAGTGAGCCACTGAGTGATTTGCTAGATAGCAGTTAAGAGTCAACTGTCCATGTTGATATGGGATGGGAGTCACATATAGGACAGACCAGGAGTCTCAGGTTTCTTTCTCTAAAGGACATTAATGAACCTTTTTGGGTTTTTATGACAATCTGACAGATTCACACACCTCCTTTACTAATACCAATTACTTTTTATTTTCAGATATTTGAAAAAATGAATTTATATTCTCAAACTACCATGGTTGGATTTGAATTCCTAGTTTCTGAACTTTACAGCAAAGTGGGAAAAGTGTTTCAAGTGGCGCTATGCAGATATACACCAAAAGTGTGCTGATCATTACCTGCACAGCCTGTGCAGGTTTCCTCATTGATATCATTGAGGGGGGCTGTGTGAGCTGCAGGTTGTATAGTTGGTGGTGCTGTCTGCCTCCAGGTAACTGAACCAGCTCTGTTATGTAAACAAATGTTCTCTTTAAATCTCCGGATTACTCATTTAGTGTTATAATGACTACAGTGCCATAGCATCACTATAGTAGTGTAGCATAGGCTTTGTTACTATCTATTAACTTTATATTATGTAATTGAGATAAAGGGATCGGCGTGGCGCCATTTGAAGGGAGAATTTGAATTAAAATATCTGGAAATAAAAGACTGCATTGTGTGTTGGATCATGGCACTGCTAGATCAGGTATGGCAGTTGGATTATAGAGAATGACACACTATTCCTCTGGCGCTTGCTGCAAGAACAAGTCCATTGATCTGACAGCAGTCATCCTGTCAAATTGCCAATTTATAATTAGTTTTTGATGTGGACCCCTAATGTTTGGGGTGGCACCACTACCAAGATTTTCTTCATGTCAGACCCATTACAACCAGGAAACCGAGAAAACTTTAAGCTGGATTTGAGGTGTGGGATACGAGAAGTGAATGTACAGTCTATATTCTGACCACGCTACCCTTCCCTCCGAGCTCCAGTCAGAATAAAGAATGACCAATTGGTTGCTGGATGGGTGCAGCAGTGCTTTTGAGAGAAGGATGGTTGTGGACTGCTACTTTGGAATGAGGATATCCCAGGCTTGTCCAACCCATAGGCAGCATCGTGGCCTATGAAGCCCCTCAATGTGCTCCCCCAGAGACATTGTTCAAAATGTCTTTAAGATGGGTCAGTAATGTTGAGGATTTTTGAGCAGCATGACGCTGCTCTTCCAACCACAGGCCATTCT
>NW_027592062.1:0-64250 GCF_964213995.1 Mustelus asterias
AATTTAATAACAGAGAGGTTTAGGGCAGAGATTACTGATACAAGGCCCAGATTGTAATAACTGAGAGAGGTTTAGGGCAGAGATTTCTGATACCAGCCCCAGATTGTAATAACTGAGAGAGGTTTCGGGCAGAGATTACTGATACATGTCCCAGATTGTAATAACTGAGAGAGGTTTCGGGCAGATATTACTGATACAAGGCCCAGATTGTAATAACTGAGAGAGGTTTAGGGCAGAGATTTCTGATACCAGGCCCAGATTGTAATAACTGAGAGAGGTTTCGGGCAGAGATTACTGATACAAAGCCCATATTGTAATAACTGAGAGAGGTTTAGGGCAGAGATTTCTGATACAAGTCCCAGATGCTACACATCCTGGTTTGCCGATGACACAAAACATTCGACAGCATTGTAAGCAGCATCGCTGGAAACATCAGATTGCAAAGAGTTATTCATATTTTGTACATGGACAAAACTGGTGGAGAGGTTTCAGTGCAGGGAAATGTAATTTGACACAACTTAGATTTAAAAGGAATAGAACAGCGCACTTTAATAAATGATGAAATGACAGAAACAGTGGAAGCTCCAAATGTCCAGATATTTCACAGCTGAATTCACACAATACACACAGCAATGGATCTGATATTGCGGAATTGTTGTAAATGTGGTTAATCTCAGTACGGAGGCTGTCTTCATGTTACAATGTTAATCTGATCACTCTCATCAAAACAGACTCAACATTTCTGTACAATGTGAGTGAATCATCAGCTCAAATAGTTCAGGTTCAGTGTTTAAAATAACCAGTCACTTTTCTGTGGCTGCTTTGGGAATGTCAGTGGAATGTAGTTTACAGTCAAGTGCGAACAATTGTATTGGGGAATAATTGGAAGCAGTTTCCATTGAGAGCTTCCTGCATTCTGGAAATGTGTGTGATCCATTCAGAGATAGGAAATGGACGGATGAATAAAGATGCAGTTTGTTGTTAATTACATGAGATTGTCTGCCTTGAAGATTCACAAGTTCCATGTGCTGAGAGAAAGGAATGATTAAACAATGTCTATAATTCAAATCCTTCAGACAAGTGAAAAAGCAGGAGAACAACTGAATCCACAAACGCTGCCACAGACAGTATTCGAAGCTTCAACTTCATGTTTGAATGTGAAGGGCTGATTGAAATAAACAGGAGGCCACACTGGGATGCTGAGCAATTTGATTCCTGTTTTTCCTAAACTTCAAAATAAAAATCTGTGATGAAACATTCCTTGGACAGAGCAGAGGGAGTTTTACTCTGTATTTAGCCCATTACAGTATTTGTGTTGGGAACATTTGATGAACAGTGCAGATTAAACATTATTCTTAACCGCTGGAATTTAAGTTGGGGGCTGATTTAATCAAACATTGAAAATAATGAGGGAAAGGGAGAGGCTGATAAAGAACAAGTTTTTCTGCTGGCTGGGAACTCCAGGATTTGGGAATATTTGAATGTTAGCCTCAGTTTAGAATTTTAGAATTGTAGAAATGGAAACATTGCCAGATGTGGTGTGGAGTTAGTTTGAAACAATCTTCTGCAAATGGCTATTGATGCTCAGTCACTTGTTATTATTTTAAACCTGGGGTTGATAGATTTTCCTTCGTCCAAGGGGTTAAGAGACAGAGAGTTAGATCACAGATCAGCCAGGATCTTATTGAATATTGGAACAGGCTTTCAGGAAGATTGTTCCAGATTCCAAACACCCTCTTGATGAAGTGCTTTTTCTCACTTCACTTCTGATCCATTTCCCCATCATTTAGAATCTGTGCCCTCTAGTTCCTGACCATCTCTTGAGAGGGAAGAGTTTCTCACTCTTTGACCTGTGGATACCCCTTAGGATCTTGAATCTCTCTCTCAAGTCTCACCTCAGCCTTCTTTTCTCCAAGGAAAACAGTCCCAACCTCTCCAATCTACCCTCGTAGCTACGGATCTTATTCCCTGGAATCATTCTTGTGAATCTCCTCTGCACTCTCTCCAATGTCTTCACATCCCTCCTCAAGTACGGTGCCCAGAACTGGGCACAGTCTCCAGATGAGGCTTAACGAGTGTCTTATACAAGTTCAATATGAACTCCTTACTCTTGTCCTCAATTCCTCCATTAATAAAAGCTGGGATACCATATACTTCATTTACTGCTCTGTCAAAGTGCCCTGCCACCTTCACTGACGTATGTACATATTAGAATCATAGAATCCCTACAGTGCAGAAGGAGGCCATACAGCCCATCGAGCCTGCGCTGACAACATTCCCACCCAGGCCCTATCCCCGTGATGCAACGTATTTACCCTGATAATACTGGCATGAATTGAGAAATGGTTAACGGACAGAAAACAGAGCTTAGGTACAAATGGGTCATTTTCAGGGTGCCAGGCTGTGACCAGCGGCTTATCACAAGGATCAGTCCGCGGGAGCCCAGCTATTCACAATCCATATAATTGATTTGGACGTTTGGGATCAAATGTAATATTTCCGAGTTTGCAGATGACATGAAAGCAGGTGGAAGTGTGAGTTGTGAGGAGGATGTAGACTCTTCAAGGGGATGTGGAGAGGCTGAATTAGTGGTGAAACCACACACGGAGTGTTGTGTACAGTTTTATCCTCTTACCTAAGGAAAGACATTCTTGTCCGAGAGGGACTTCAATGACATTTCACTGCATTAATTCCTGGGATGGAGGGATTGTCCTCTGAGGAAAGAAAATTGACTTTTACTTTATGCACTTGAGAAGCATGAGAGGTGACCTCATTCAAACTTGGACAATTCTTACAGGGCTCAGCAGGGTCGAGTCATAGAGGTTTACAGCATGGAAACGCGCTTTGGCCCAACTTGTCCATGCCGCCCAGTTTTTACCATTAAGCTAATCACAATTGTCTGTGTTTCGCCCATATCCCTCTATACCAATCTTACCCATGTAACTGTCTAAATGCTTTTTAAAACATAAAATTGTACCCGCCCCTGCTACTGCCCCTGGCAGCTCATTCCAGACACTCACCACCCTCTGTGTGAAAAGAATTGCCCTCTGGACCCTTTTGTATCTCTCCCCTCTCACCTTAAACCTATGCCCTCTAGTTTTAGACTCCCCTACCTTTGGGAGAAGATATTGACTGTCTCGCTGATCTATGCCCCTCATTATTTTATAGACCTCGATAAAATCTCCCCTCAGTCTTCTACGCTACAGGGAAAAAAGTCCCAGTCTGTGCAACCTCTCCTTAAAACCCAAACCATCAAGTCCCGGTAGCATCCAAGTAAATCTTTTTTGCACTCTTTCTAGTTTAATAATATCCATTCTAAAATAGGGTGACCAGAACTGTACACAGTATTCCAAGCGTGGCCTTAACAATGTCTTGTACAACTTCAACAAGACGTCCCAACTCCTGTATTCAATGTTCTGACCAATGAAACCAAGCGTGCTGAATGCCTTCTTCACCACTCTGTCCACCTGTGACTCCACTGTCAAGAAGCTATGAACATGTACCCCGAGATCTCTTTGTTCTATAACTCTCCCCAACCCCCAAACATGAGCTGAGTAGATACAGGAAGGATGTTTCCCCCGGCTGGGGGCGGTGGGGCGGGGGGGGGGGGGGGGGGGGGGGGTGGTGGGTGGGGGGGGGGGGGTGGTGTCTAGAACCATGGCATAGTCGCAGAGTAAGGGGGCAGGACATTTAGGACTGAGATAAGAACATAAGAAATAGGAGCAGGAGTAGTACATCTAGCCCCTCGAGCCTGCCCCGCCATTCAATAAGATCATGGCTGATCTGATGTGGATCAGTTCCACTTACCCTCCTGATCCCCATAACCCCTAATTCCCTTACCGATCAGGAATCCATCTCTCCGTGATTTAAACATATTCAACGAGGTAGCCCCCACCACTTCAGTGGGCAGAGAATTCCAGAGATTCACCACCCTCTGAGAGAAGAAGTTCCTCCTCAACTCTGTCCTAAACTGACCCCCTTTATTTTGAGGCTGTGCCCTCTAGTTCTAGCTTCCTTTCTAAGTGGAAAGAATCTCTCCACCTCGACCCTATCCAGCCCCTTCATTATCTTATAGGTCTCTATTAGATCCCCCCTCAGCCTTCTAAATTCCAACGAGTACAAACCCAATCTGCTCAGTCTCTCCTGATAATCAACACCCCTCATCTCTGGTATCAACCTGGTGAAGCTTCTCTGCACTCCCTCCAAGGCCAATATATCCTTCCGCAAATAAGGGGACCAAAACTGCACACAGTATTCCAGCTGCGGCCTCACCAATGCCCTGTACAGATGCAGCAAGACATCTCTGCTTTTATATTCTATCCCCCTTGCGATATCGGCCAACATCCCGTTTGCCTTCTTGATCACCTGTTGCACCTGCAGACTGGGTTTTTGCGTCTCATGCACAAGGACCCCCAGGTCCCTTTGCACAGCAGCATGTTGTAATTTGTTTCCACTTAGATAATAATCCAATTTGTGATTATTTCCTCCAAAGTTAATAACCTCGCATTTGTCAACATTATACTCCATCTGCCAGATCCTCGCCCACTCACTCAGCCTGTCCAAATCTCTCTGCAGGCCTTCTACGCCCTCCACACGATACATTTTTCCACTTATCTTTGTGTCGTCTGCAAACTTTGTTACCCTACACACAGTCGCCTCCTCCAGATCGTCTATATAAATGGTAAATAGTTGAGGCCCCAGTACCGATCCCTGCGGCACGCCACTAGTTACCATCCGCCAACCAGACAAGCACCCATTTATTCCGACTCTCTGCTTCCTGTGAGGAGGAATTTCTTCCCTCAGAGTCATAGAGTGGTACAGTGAAGAAAAGGCCCTTCGACCCATTGAGTCTGCACCAACAGTAACTCCCACTAAAGTTGTGCTAATCCAATTTTCCATCTCTTGTACCATATCTTTGAATGTTGTGATGTTTCAAGTGCTCATCCAAATGCTTTTGAAAGGTTGTAAGGTTTCCGACCTCCACTGCCTTCCCAGGCAGTACTTTCCTGATTCCCATCACCCTCTGAGTGAATGTTTTTCTCAACTCTCCTCTGAATCTCCTGCCCTTTGCCCTAAAACTATGTCCCCTCATGATTGACCCCTCAACCAAGGGGAACAGCTGTTTCATATTCACCCTGTCCATACCCCCCATAATCTTACACACCTCAATCAGCCTTCTCTGCTCTAAAGAAAACAATCCAAACCTATCCAGTCTCTCCTTATAGCTCAAATACTCCATCCCAGGCAACTTGCTGCTGAGCCTCCTCTGTAACCCCTCCAGTGCTATCTTTTCCTTCCTCTGGTGTGGTGACCAGATCTGCACACGGTACTCCAGCAGTGGCCTAACCAACACTCTGTACAACTCCAACATTAACTCTTTGCTCTTCTACTCTGCGCCATGACTGATAAAAGCAAGTGTCTCATCTGCCTTCTTTACCACTTGATTCACCTGCTCTGCTGCCTTCTGGGATCTGTGAATAATTTCCCAAGATCCATATGTTCCTCTGAGCTCCTCATTAAATACTCCCTTGCCTTGTTACTGCTTCCAAAGTGCATCACCTCGCACCTATCAGGGTCAAATACCATCTGCCACTGCTCTGCCTATCTGACCAACCCAGCGATATCTTCCTGTAACCTACAACCTTCTTCACTATGAACCATCCTACCAATCTTGGTGTCATCTGGAACCTTGCTTATCATTGCCCCCACATTATCATCTGTCTCATTTATGTATAACAATAATAAGCCCCCCAGCACGGAGCCTTGTGGTGCACCACTGGACACCGGCCTCCAGCCACTCAAACAGCCTTCCAACACCACCCTTTGTGTCCAATTACTAAACCAGTTTCCGATACATCTCGCCAAGTTTTCCTGAATTCCGTGTGCTTCCAGGATGGTAAATCTTTGGAATTCCCTATCCCAGAGGGCTGTGGAGGCTCAGTCATCGTTCACAGACTGAGATGGATCGGTTTCTACAGATTAAACATATTGCAAAGTTTCACCATCTGTGATCCCTTGTTCCAGCCTCTCCCCCCCCCCCCCTCTCCCCACCCCCTCAGCCCCTCAGCTGGAGGGAACAACATCCCTGTATTCAGTCAGTCCAGCCCAGTCAGAATTTATACATTTCAATTCGATCCCCTCTCATTCTTCGGAACTCCAGTGAATACAGGCCCAGTCGACTCAATCTCTCCTCATACGACAATCCTGCCATCCCAGGAATCAGTCTGGTGTGCCTCCGCTGCTCTCCCTCTATGGTAAGTGCAGCATTTCATAGTTACAGAGACAAAAACTGTACACAATATTCCAGGTGTGGTCTCACCGAGGGCCTGTACAGCTGCAGTAAGACATCCTTGCTCCTTTCCTCAAGTTCTCTTGCAATGAAGGCCAACATATCATTTGCCTTCCGAACTGTTTGCTGTAGCTGCATGCTTGCTTTCAGTCTCTTGTGTACTAGGACACCCAGGTCCCTTTGTATCTCAACATTTCCCAATCTAGCACCATTTAAATAACCCTCTGCCATTCTGCTTCTCTGTCCGAAGTAGTTAAATTCACGTTTGTCCACGTTATACAGCATCTGCCACGCATTTACCCATTCACTCAATTTACTGAAGTCACTGTGAAACATTTTAACATCCTTCTCACTCCTCACATTCCCAACAAGTTTCATGGCATCAGCAAACTTGGAAATATTATTTTTGGTTCCCTCATCCAAATCATTGGTGTACATCTCGTGTGTGTCTCAATGTCAGCTCGGAAACATGTACAGCACAATCCCATCCTGTTTCTGTCTTTCTATGGCTCTGTATCTGTATATATCTCTCTCTGAAATTAGAAAAAAGAAAATTACAGCACAAGAACAGGCCCATCGGCCCTCCAAGCCTGCACCAACCATGTGTGAACAAAAACCCCCTCCCCTTCCAGGGACCATATCCCTCTATTCCCATCCTATTCTTGTATTTCTCCAGACGCCCCTTAAAACGCATTATTGTATCTGCTTCCACTACCTCTCCCAGCAGCGAGTTCCAGGCACCCACCACCCTCTGTGTAAAAAACTTGCCTCGTACATCTCCTTTAAACCTTGTCCCTAGCACCTTAAACCTGTGCCCCCTAGTAATTGACTCTTCAACCCTGGGAAAAAGCTCCTGACTATCCACTCTGTCCATGCCTCTCATAATCTTGTCGACTTCTATCAGGTCACCCCCCTTGCCTCCGTCATTCCAGTGAGAACAAACCAAGTTTCTCCAAACTCTCCTCATAGCTAATGCCCTCCATACCCGGCAACATCCTGGTAAATCTTTTCTGTACCCTCTCCAAAACCTCCACATCCTTCTAGTAGTGTGGCGACCAGAATTGAACACTATATTCCAAGTGCGGCCTAACAATGGTTCTATAAAGCTGCAACATGGCTTGCCAATTTTTAAACTCAATGCGTGTGGCATCGAAAGTTTGCTTATCTCCTAAATAACACTGACAACATTTCAAAACCGCTCCATTGTCGGTGAAACACTTTTGGAAACCCTAAAGCCATGAATAGTACTTTAGAAATGTCCATCCCCAAGTTGCTGTGAGGACATTCAGAGTCAGTGTGTGACTTGGGTCAAAGACAGACCAGCGAGGTCTCTCCCTGAATGACACTGAGTGACTCTTTAGCTTTTTTATGATGAGCAGAAACCTTTCATCTCTCTTGTGTCCAATTCATTCCAATTCTGTCCCTGACATGAATCAGTTGTGACTTTCTGTAGGAGCTGGAATGTTCTCTCTGGCGACAGAGAATCCATTGAGAGGAGGATCAGGTGTGACCTTTCTCTCCTGGAATCCATCTTTCCTGTTTGTGCCTTGTAGATTGTGTGTGGAGAGAGCAGAGGGAAAAGGCTGAGTGGATTTGTAATGAACAGGGGTTTGCTTTCATTCACAAACTGGAGCTGAAGCCAACGTGTGCAGATGTGAAGAATGGAGATCAGAAAAGGACCATGGGTAGAATTGGAGACTATTCTGCCCATCCAGATGTGCTGTCTTTTTGGAAGAGAAATCGAGTTAATCTCTATTTACAGAGGGAGAAGGGATTCCTCCTCCATTCTATATCTGTTTAGTTTTAGGCTGTCTGAGTGTGAGTGTTAGTGTGTGTGCATATTTTTTCTCAATCTGCCTGTCTCTCAGTCCCCCTCAATAAATATTCATCTAACCCTGCACATGGTCCAATGAAATATCAATCCATACATGGTATTAATACAGTGAGAACTCAGAAAGGGTTGATTGTAGTGTCCACAGCAGCATGGTGTAATGTAGTATTCACTGAGACAACTGAGCACATAAACAGCGACTGGGTTGAGTGCAGTGATAACTGGGAAAGGAGCTAATGTCCGGGATTCTCCGGCTGTTCACTCGTGGGGAATTCTCTGCTCTCGTACCCCTGCCTCTGGTTTCCTGCTAGCGTGAGGTGACTTCAATGGGAAATCCCATTGACAGCGACAGGACCAAAAACTCCCTCTGCTAGTGAACGGTGTGTCACCTCTCACTGCCCACAAAGCTGCTGAGGGGAGACTGGAGGATCCCAGAAACTATGTTAAAAATAGTCATATTGGCAACAGCAGGAAAATATTACATCCCAAACTCAGTAATATTCACAATGATATTCTCCAATCAGCTGAAGGGCAGAATTTACTGATACAAGACCCAGATTGTAATAACTGAGAGAGATTTAGGGCAGAGATTACTGATACCAGGCCCAGATTGTAATAACTGAGAGAGGTTTAGGGCAGAGATTACTGATAGCAGGCCCAGATTGTAATAACTGAGGGAGGTTTAGGGCAGAGATTACTGATACCAGGCCCAGATTGTAATAACTGAGAGAGGTTTCGGGCAGAGATTACTGATACCAGGCCCAGATTGTAATAACTGAGAGAGGTTTCGGGCAGAGATTACTGATACCAGGCCCATATTGTAATAACTGAGAGAGGTTTAGGGCAGAGATTACTGATACAAGTCCCAGATTGTAATAACAGAGAGAGGTTTCGGGCAGAGATTACTGATACAAGTCCCAGATTGTAATAACAGAGAGGTTTGGGGCAGAGATTACTGATACCAGGCCCAGATTGTAATAACTGAGAGAGGTTTCGGGCAGAGTTTACTGATACCAGGCCCAGATTGTAATAACTGAGAGAGGTTTAGGGCAGTGATTACTGATACAAGTCCCAGATTGTAATAACTGAGAGAGGTTTAGGGCAGAGATTACTGATACCTGGCCCAGATTGTAATAACTGAGAGAGGTTTAGGGCAGAGATTACTGATACCAGGCCCAGATTGTAATAACTGAGAGAGGTTTCGGGCAGAGATTACTGATACCAGGCCCAGATTGTAATAACTGAGAGAGGTTTAGGGCAGAGATTACTGATACCAGGCCCAGATTGTAATAACTGAGAGAGGTTTCGGGCAGAGATTACTGATACCAGGTCCAGATTGTAATAACTGAGAGAGGTTTCGGGCAGTGATTACTGATACCAGGCCCAGATTGTAATAACAGAGGTGTTTAGGGCAGAGATTTCTGATACCAGGCCCAGATTGTAATAACTGAGAGAGGTTTCGGGCAGAGATTACTGATACAAGTCCCAGATTGTAATAACTGAGAGAGGTTTAGGGCAGAGATTACTGATACAAGGTCCAGATTGTAATAACTGAGAGAGGTTTCGGGCAGTGATTAATGATACCAGGCCCAGATTGTAATAACAGAGAGGTTTAGGGCAGAGATTACTGATACAAGGCCCAGATTGTAATAACTGAGAGAGGTTTAGGGCAGAGTTTTCTGATACCAGGCCCAGATTGTAATAACTGAGAGAGGTTTCGGGCAGAGTTTACTGATACCAGGCCCAGATTGTAATAACTGAGAGAGGTTTCGGGCAGAGTTCACTGATACCAGGCCCAGATTGTAATAACTGAGAGAGGTTTCGGGCAGAGATTACTGATACAAGGCCCAGATTGTAATAACTGAGAGAGGTTTCGGGCAGAGTTTACTGATACATGATCCCGGCAGGATTTACTGTTTGATAATCCAGCTGTTTGGCCCCGTTATGAGCACACCTTCCATGGCCATCAAGTCCGGAAGTCGGCCTTGAACCCTTGAAGAATGAGAGGCGACCCCATTGAAACAGACTTAAAATTCTTCCAGGGTGTGACAGGGTGGATGTAGATTGGATGTTTCCCCTGGCTGGTGAGACTAGAACCAGGGGACACAATCTCAGAATCAGGGGCAGACCTTTGAAGTCTGAGATGAGGAGGAATTTCTTCACTCAGAGGGTGGTGAATCTTTGGAATTTTCTATTCCAGGGGGATGTGGAAGCCCAATCATTCAGCATGTTCAAGACGCAAATCGATTGTGTGAAATAAAATAGGAATATGTGTGTGTGTGTTTGTTTGTGTGTGTGTGTGTTTGTTTGTGTGTGTTTGTTTGTGTGTGTGTGTGTGTGTGTGTGTCTGTTTGTGTGTGTGTCTGTTTGTGTGCGTGTGTGTGTGTGCATGCGTGTGTGTGTGTGTGTGTGTGCGTGGACATGTTTCGGTGTGTGTTTATTACTGTGTGCGTGTGAGTGTTACTGGGTGAGAATATCTGTTTCTGTGTGTTTTCATAGAATCCTAGACTCCTCCAGTGCAGAAGGAGGCCATTTGGCCCATTGAGTCTGCACCGACCACAATCCCACTCAGGCCCCATCTCCATAACCCCATGCATTGACCCGATCTTGTCTCTCTGACGCGGAGAGACAATTAAGCACGGCCAATGCACCCTAACCAGAACGTCTTTCAGACTGTGGGAGGAAACCGGAGCACCCGGAGGAAACCCACGCAGACAAAGGGAGAACGGGCAAACTCCGCACAGACAGTGACCCAAAGCGGGAACCGAACCCGAGTCCCTGGCACTGTGAGGCAGCAGTGCTGTGTTTTTGATGTGTTTGTGTGTGTTTCTGTGTGTTTGTGTGTTTATTGTGTGTGTGTGTGTGTGTGTGTTTATTGTGCGTGTTTTATGTGTGTTTGTGTGTGCGTGCTTTGTGTGTGTGCGTGTTTTGTGTGTGTTGGTGTGTGCGTGTTTTGTGTGCGTACGTGCCCCATGATCTGTTTGAATGCTGGCGCAGGATCGATGGGCCAAATGGCCTACACCTGCTCCTATTTTCCTTTGAGATTTAAATACATTGACACACATGCACGCTGACACACACACACAGAAAGATACGCACAGTGTTGACGTATTTATTCACCACTTAATGTGACTGAATGCTACACATCCCAGTTTACCAAAGACACACAATATTCAGCAGCATTGTAAACAGCGCAGCTGGAAACATCAAATTGGGGATTTGGTTTGAAAAAGGGTCAAAGCCTCTCTTGCTAAAGGCTGTTTGTCTATTGTGCTGACAGTGATACACTGCCATCCTCTGCTGCCTGCTGGACATTGCTCCAGCCGCAGAGAGAGTGAAGTAGATCAGAAACTCACTGGGAGAGAATGCAGCTTCACACAGTATCCATCCAAAATGACAGGAGCATCAGCAACACACACAAGCTCCGTGTGGAGACTGAGAGGGGCTCAGTGTGGAACACAAACCTTCACACTAAACCTGGAAGGACATTGATAAAGAGTTTAAAACAAAACTTCAGCAAATGTTTTGAAACATTTTGGACCGTGGAAAAGTGCAGTGTGTAAAAAGCTGAAGATGTTTCCATTTCACATCTTCCTGCTTTGGGGAAATGGGAGTTATCTTTGCATTTACAAGGATGTGGGGAGGGAGATGTTTGAATGGACATTCAGCTTTTTGGGTGATTAAAGTGGTAACTTTGTTTCCAGAAGCTGTTTACAGTGATTGTCCCGAGAGATTGTATTGTTTCAGTGATGTCGACGTCTCCAATACTTCAGACAGACGAAGGAAACAATATACAAAAGGAAAGATTGGGGGAATCACTACATTGAAGGTGTGAGGCCTCATCACTCTCTGTCTGGTTTTGTTCTGAAATCTTTACATTTTTAAACAGTGAAACCTCTTGCCCTTGTTGGGAATATCAGTGCGGTTTGAGAAAAGCAAACACTGATCCCACACTAAACACCGCCCCCCCAACACAGGACTGAGCAGAGAGTGTGAAATGTGACTGGTGTCAGAGTGGATTGTCAAACAGAAGGGATTTGAAAAATCTCTAAATGATTCATTGATTAAAAACTCTAACATTAATGTCCCGCATCATAAACATCTGCTTCCTTATTGTATCTTTCTTTTACAGATCAAGTGATGGGTTGAATTTTGGACGTTGTAGATTTCCCTCAGCTGATTATTAAGATTCCTGATTGACACAAATACAATATCTGCTGTCGGTGACTCCAACAGTGAAATTCTCTCAGTTTATCATTCTGAATCTGTCACTGAGACAATTGTGGGCGGTAGTTCAGTTTTCAGTGTGAAATGTAGAAGGTAACTTTTGTTGTAATGTAATTGTAGTTAATAGTTTTCCTGTAGTTTAAATTCAGGTATAAATTAATAACTTTTCTCGTTCCTGATTCACAATTGTTCATTTCCCGTGATGTTGAGCTCTGGTTTTCTCTTTCTGGTGTCTGGTACAGCTGTACAGATATTGGGCAGCTCAGAGCGTCGGGGTTCAGATCTCATTGTGAAGCTCAAAGGTCAGATTCACTTTTGTTAACTTTAAAATCAATTTTCCTGTAAAATATTCTCTGAATTTTTAAATAAATATTGAATGGAAAATTAAATCTGACTTTGCCAAACTCTCTTTCTGTATTTCTCTGTTAGTGTGTTTATGTGTGTGTCTCTCTGTCTCTATCTCTCTGTGTATCTGTGTGCCTCTCTGTCTCTGTACTTCTCTGGATCTGTGTCTCTCTCTCTGCCTCTGTGTGCATATCTCTCTGTGTATCTGTGTGTGTCTCTCTGTATCTGTCTCTGTGTTTCTCTGTCGCTGTGTGTCTCGATGCTAAGGGCCTAGTATTTCAGGCTCTGACCTGAACCCACAATCTCTCTGACTCTGAGCGAAGATGACTCCATTGAAGGTGTGAGGCCTCATCACTTTCTGTCTGGTTTAGTTTTGTAATGTTTACATGTTTAAACACTGAAACCTCTTGCCCTTGATAAGTTGGGAATATCACTGCGGTTTGAGAAAAGCAAACACTGATCCCGCACTGAACACCCCCCAACACAGGACTGAGCAGAGTGTGTGAAATGTGACTGGTGCGAATGTGGATTGTCTTTTAAAAGTGGGTGAGAAACACTTCATTTTCAAATCTTTACCCTGCTTCTGTAGCGTCTCAGATTCCACCTAATCTGCACATCTTTGGACTGTGGAAGGAAACCGGGGCACCCGCAGGAAACCCATGCAGACACAGGGAGAATGTGCAAACTCAACTCCCAACCGAGAATTGAATCCTGGTGCTGTGAGGCAGCAGTGCTAAACACTGTCCACCATGTCGCCCTATCCCATGTATTGGGACACGGTGAAAAGTATTGTTTCTTGCACGCTACACAGAAAAAAACATACCGTTCATAGAGTTCATTCGGGAGAAGGATAGGAGAGCGTGCAGAATACAGTGTTGCAGTTACCGATAGGGTATAGAGAAAGATCAGCTTAATGTATGGTAGGTCCACTCAAAAATTAACATTCTGACCAAACACTAAAGCTTTCCACAAAACAAGGCTCACAAATTCAACACCACTTTCCTTTGTCCAGTCTCCCTTCATGCTGTGTTCGGAGTCTCTGATCGATGCTAAGGGCCTAGTATTTGAGGCTCTGAGCTGAAGCCACAATCTGTCTGATTCTGAGGGAAGATTACTGCCACTCAGATACAGCTGGCTGCAATATCCCCTTGAAATATATCTGTTGTGTAAAGAGTCACATGTTTTTTTTTCACTGTGTCTGCTGTCCTTAAAGAACTATTGAATAATCTAAAATCCGCATTAATTATCACAGAACAAGGCCAACATGGGGGAATCGAGTATCAGGTTTAAAAGTTTGTTTATTAGTGTTACAAGTAGGGTTACATTAACACTGCAATGAAGTTACTGTGGAAAATCCGTAGTCGCCATGCTCTGGCGCCTGTTTGGGCAACTTGGGGAGAATTTAGCATGGCTGATACAACTAACCAGCGCATCTTTCGAACTGTGGGAGGAAACCGCAGCACCCGGTGGAAACCCACGCAGACACGGGGAGAATGTACAAACTCCACACTGACAGTGACCCAAGCCAGGAATCAAACCCGGGTCCCTGGCGCTGTGAGGCAGCAGCGCTAACCACTGTGCCGCCCCTCATCGAAACATTGTGCAGTTGTGGAATGCACAGGATAGGAGGGATGTGATAGCACTGGAAAAGGTGCAGAGGAGATTCACCAGGATGTTGCCTGGCCCGGAGAGTTTTAGTTCATAGAATCATAGAGTCCCGACAGTCCAGAATGAGGCCATTCGACCCATCAAATCTGCACGGACTCTTACCCAGGCTTACCCCGTAACCCCACGTATGTTCCCGCTAATCCCCCTAACTTATACATCGTGGGACCCTCAGGGCAATTTTGCATGGACAATGCACCCGGAGGAAACCCACGCAGACACGGGGAGAATGTGCCAACTCCACACAGACAGTAACCCAAGGCCGGAATTGAACCCGGGTCCCTGGCGCTGTGAGGCGGCAGTGCTAACCACTGTGCCACCGTGCCGCCACTCGAACTGAAGAGAGATTTTATAGACTGAGGGTGTGATCTTACCACCTGTTGACGCCACACTCCCGCTCAGCGAGGTCGGAGAATCTGGTGACCAGCCAAATCTCCTTTCACTGCAGTGGGATGGGAAAATCCTGCCGGCCTGAACGGTGATAAGAATCCACCCTGGGGTTGTTTTCCGTGGAGCAGAGGAGGCTGAGGGGGAACATGATGGAGGTGGATAAGATCATGAGGGACATCGATAGAGTAGACGGGAAGAAAGCTTTCCCCTTGGTGGTGGGATCGATGACCAGGGGGTATAGATTTAGGGTAAGGGGCAGGAGGTTTACAGGGGATGTGAGGAAAACCTTTTTCACCCAGAGGGTGGTGTGAGTCTGGAACTCTCTGCCTGAAAGGGTGGTGGAGGCAGAGACCCTCAGAACGTTTAAGAAGTGCTTAGCTATGCATTTGCAATGCCAAGGCTTACCAGGCCGTGAGCCAAGTTGGGTGATTTGTCTTTGACCGGCACAGATGCAATGGGCCGAAGGGCCTTTTCTGTTCTCTGGACCTCCATTGCTAAAACACAACCTCACTGACCCAGCTTCTGGTCATCCATCCAAATCTCTCCCTCCGCAGCTCGGGGACAAATCCTGCCGCGCAATCTTCCTTTGAAGTGGCTTTGGACATTTCATTCTCCATGAGGACTTGTCCAGACAGTGGCTGCTGTTGTTGTGTTTGTCTCAGTGTCAGCTCAGAAACATGGACAACATGTTAGAAATGGCCGTCTCCCAGTGAGTGTGAGGACAGGGCAGGCTTTGACCGAGGCCTGGGCCTCTCCCTGAAGGACACAGGGCCACCATTGTGCTTTTTGCTGACAAACAGAAAGCTTTCACCCCTCTCTCTCTCTCTCTCGTGTCTCATCTCACTCACATTCTGCCCCTTCCATTCACTCTGTGCTGCTTTCTGGAGGAAGCTGCCAGCTTTATCCGCCACAGAGCATCTGCCAACAAGAACGTCAGATGAAACCTTCCAATCCCCAAGTCCCTCTTTCCTCTCTGCTCCTCGCTGTCTTTACGGAGGAAATGGGATGGGAAGCTGATGGGAAAAGATTTGCAGGGCTCCAGGGACAAGGTGGAGCAGTGGGACTGGCTCGATTGCTCGAGCAGAGAGTCGACACCAGCTGAATGGGCTGAATGGCCTCCTTCATTCTGTGGCTATTCTATGGTTGACACACAATAGATAGTCAATATATTTTCCCAAAGGGGAGTCTAAAACTAGAGGGCATGGGTTTAAGGTGAGAGGGGAGAGATACAAAAGTGTCCAGAGGGGCAATCTTTTCACACAGAGAGTGATGAGCGTCTGGAACAAGCTGCCAGAGGTAGTAGTAGAGAGGGGCACAATTTTATCTTTAAAAAAGCATTTAGACAGTTACATGGGTAAGATAGATGTAGAGGGATATGGGCCAAATGTGGGGAATTGGGACTCGCTTAGGGGTTAAAAGAAAAAGGGCAGCATGACAAGTTGGGCCAAAGGGCCTGTTTCCATGCTGTAAACATCTATGACACTATGACAACTTGTCATTTGGGTCTCAACTTCAAGTTTCTAGGTGTCCAGATCACCAACAACCTGTCCTGGTCCCCCCATGCCGACACTATAATTGAGAAAGCCCACCAACACGTCTACTTTCTCAGGAGGCTGAGGAAATTTGGCATGTCAGCTACGACTCTCACCAACTTCTACAGATGCACCATAGAAAGCATCCTCTCTGTATCACGGCTTGGTATGGTTTCTGCTCTGTCCAAGACTGCAAGAAATTACAAAGGTTCGTGAATGTAGCCCCGTCCATCACACAGACGAGCCTCCCATTCATTGACTCTGTCTCCACTTCCCGCGGCCTTAGAAAAGCAGCCAGCATAATTAAGGACCTCATGCACACATTCTCTCTTCCACCTTCTTCCGTCAGGAAAAAGATACAAAGTCTGAGATCACGTACCAACCGACTCAAGAACTTCCCTGCTGCCCTCAGACTTTTGAATGGACCTGCTACATATTAGATTTATCTTTCTCTCCTCCCTACCTATGTTGCAACACTACATTCTGCACCCTCTCTTTTACTTCTCCCCGATGTACTCTATGAACGGTATGTTTTGTCTGTCCAGCATACAAGAAACAATACTTTTCACTGTATCCCAATACACGCGACAATAATAAATCAAATCAAATCAAAATCCTCCCAACTCTTTCCTCCACGATAGATCGTAGCATTTAAAGAACACGCCCAGGGCCCAGTGCTGAGTCTGAGGGTATCTGACTACAGTAAGGTGAGTGATACAGGAGGGTCTCACTGTCTGAGGGAGGTGAGTCTTAGCCGGGGGGGCGTGAGTGACCCAGGTTAATCTGACACTCCAGGGACAGTTGGAATGGAGCTTTCCCCCGGGCTGTCCCCTCCCCGTGTCTGCGTGGGTTTCCTCCGGGTGCTCCGGTTTCCTCCCACAGTCTGAAAGACGTGCTGGTTAGGGTGCATTGGCCGTGCTAAATTCCCCCTCAGTGTAACCCGAACAGGCGCCGGAGTGTGGGCGACTAGGGGATTCTCACAGTAACTTCATTGCAGTGTTAATGTAAGCCTACTTCTGAGACTAATAAATAAAGTGAAACTGAAGGTGAAGGTGCTGCTGTGACAATGCACTCTTGTTTAAACACTCTGCAATGCTGAGACTGGGAGAAGTGACCAACAGGGGGCAGCATTGCAGCTTCTGTCCCCCTATTGAAACTGGGATTGTTGCTCCATCTGCTGCACAATCCCAACCCCATCCACTGGGGGCAACCTGGACAATGGCTGCAGACAGACCTCACTGCGCACGCGCCGCAATGACACCCCCACCGCCGGCGGCCATTTTGCGTTGCCAAGGGAGACCGTCAGCGGCCATATTCCCTTGCCAAGGGAGGCGGCGGCGGCGACCATCTTGCGGTTGCCAGGGGAGACGGCATCAATGCGGCGGCGTCCCGCGCGCTGACCTCTGGGAGCATTCCCGTCCCGCACATGCGCACAGGCAGCCCCCGGGAGCGTTACAGAGACGCCTGGTGGCCGGGAAGGGCAATAGCAGCAGCACAGTCTCTGCCCAAAGGCTTCCCCAGTTCAGCTGCTCAGAGACACTGGGAATGTCTTCAAGTGGAAACTTCAGCTTCTCACATTCACCCCCTGTGTTCAGTCATTGTTTCCTAGGCAACCTCTGTAGTCACATCACTAACAACCTGTTCACATTGAAGGCCATGGCAATCTGGACCATTCGGCTTCAAAGCCATTGAGCTTTGAAATTTCAATTGAAATGTTGGAGATGAGAGTTTATCGCTGCAAGTCATGTTGCATGTGGAACACTCATGATGCCACAATTAGAGCGGTGCAGACATCTCACAGGGTTGTGTGACTGGAGGAGATGTCAGAGACGGGCTGGTTAAATATATATATGGTTAAATATAGCTCCGGGGAAGTACTGGACAACGAAGGGTACTCTGTCCACTGTGTCCCGTGTTTGTCTTCTGAGGTCGGTGGATGAATGAACACCGCTCGACAATCACCAGGCAAGACTGTTCTCTTCCTGTTGGGGAGCACTTCAGCGGTCACGGGCATTCGGCCTCTGATATTCGGGTAAGCGTTCTCCAAGGCGGCCTTCGCGACACACGACAGCGCAGAGTCGCTGAGCAGAAACTGATAGCCAAGTTCCGCACACACGAGGACGGCCTCAACCGGGATATTGGGTTCATGTCACACTATTTGTAACTCCCACAGTTGCCTGGACCTGCAGAGTTTCACTGGCTGTCTTGTCTGGAGACAATACACATCTTTTTAGCCTGTCTTAATGCTCTCTCCACTCCCATTGTTTTGTTTCTTAAAGACTTGATTAGTTGTAAGTATTCGCATTCCAACCATTATTCATGTAAATTGAGTCTGTGTCTTTATAAGTTCTGTTTGTGAACAGAATTCCCACTCACCTGAAGAAGGGGCTTAGAGCCTCGAAAGCTTGTGTGGCTTTTGCTACCAAATAAACCTGTTGGACTTTAACCTGGTGTTGTTAAACTTCTTACTGTATTCTAAATATAGAGGGACAGGGTCTGAAGCTAAGTTTTGGGTAAAAGATGGCAGCAATGTTGTGACATTAATTTAGCTTCAGGTAGTTGCTGGGGAGGGGGATAGAGAGGTTGGGGAGTGAGGTTTGTATTGGATCAAATAGTTTGCTTTTGACACGAGACGGCGATTTCATGGTCATTATTCCGGAACCTACGTTGTGTAAGGTGACCATGAAAGTGCCGTCTGGTGTCGTGTACCTCGGCTAACACTCGACAAAATACAGACTATTCCGCATTCCCCACCATAACGATGGACATGTCTGTCAAGCTGCAGCGGGAGGGAGTGAACTCCCAGGCGGAGTTGCATGTCTCACATCACAGGTTGAGTGAATCTAACAACTCAAATGAAAGGGAGTGAATTGTGAAATTCCATTGAGAATTTAGGTCGGCAATTGTTGAAATATAGACTGATTTAATAAAACTTCACGAGAAAACACACATGAATCCGATTATTAACTGGCTTTAACAGCACTTAATTGTGAATAAATACAGTTATCCAGGTTGTAAAATGAGGAACATTCGCACCAATTACTGAGCAGCAGGATTAACCTTTTATTTACAAGACTCAATAGCATATAAAACACGTCACATGTGGAACAGATTTAACTTAAAACTAGCGCAGACCAGACAACAGAATCAAGCTAATTGTAAATGAAAATCACAGATAACACGAATGTAACTCCCCTCCCTCCTGTATTTTGTAGTTTGTGTCCAGCTCCTCTCCCCTCCACCCCCTCCACCACCCCCTGGGGGTCACTGTCCCCCGAGTCTTCAATCTCCAACAGTGCTCTTGCTCTCTTGCCGCCAGTTGTGGACATTTGCCTTCACTTGTCCTTTTCCTGGGGCACAAACACCTTGGTGGAGTGGGACAGCAGCTTCTGGCCACTGCTGCCATCCGGCCGCTGATCTTTCCCATGACTCCTTCAGCAATTGGAGCAAACTCCTCAAGACCAGAGAGATTGCGTCTGCGTTGACAGTGGAGACAAAGAACCAGGAGCTCCTCTTCCAGCGGATCACTTGTTTCTGCAACAACTTCCTTCTCATAAACTCTGTCAGCAAAGAGCCAGCCAAGATCTAGAAGCTCCTCTGGTGGATGGTCAGCGTATGTTTCTGTGTCTTCATTATCTCTGTTCCAGCCCGTCTGAGAAAGGAAGGTGAGAAACCTGCAATCTCCTCCTCTGGTCCAGTGGTTACCGGCTGCCCCAACCTTCTTGTGTAGAGCCAGGTTCAGTTATTTTCTCACTCAACGGGCCGATGAACAGATATTGGAAAGAAAAAGATTGGCACAACATTAAACATGAGTTCAAAAATAAAGCTCAGATATAAACAGAAACATCTTGCTGGGCAATGAACAAACAATTTTGAAGCAATAAATTGATAATGTTAAAACATGAGTAATAAATAATGATGACCATTCGGGGAAGAGTGTGTGTCTGTCCGTCTCACTCCCAATATCAGCGGGTGTGAGTGTGTGTTGGTGTGTGGCAATGAGGGTGGATGTGAACCCTCAGAGTGAGAGTTATCCAAAACATTATCACTCACTCACAAACACCTCCAACTTCCTCACATGGAAACACACAGAAACACACTCTTACATTGCACACACAGAGATGCACACACAGAGATACTTCTCTCTCTTACACACACACACACACACGCACACACACTCCTCTTTCTAACACACACTCTCCCTCACACACAAACTCTCTCACACACACACACACACGCTCTCCCACACACTCTCACACATTCTCTCTCACACACTCTCTCACGCCCACACACGCTCATGCACTCTCACACACGTGCTCTCTCTCACACACATGCTCTCTTGCACACACATGCTCTCTCGCACACATGCTCTCACGCACACATGCTCTCACGCACACATGCTCTCACGCACACACTCCACGCACACACTCTCTCACGCACACATGGACACACTCAGACATGCACACACCCTGTCACAAGCACACCGATCTCTCTCTCTCACACGCACTCTCTCACACACACGCACTCACACACACACACACACGCTCTCTCACACACACACACACACACTCTATCACACACATTCTCCCTCACACACACTCTCCCTCACACACACTCTCCCTCACACTCTCTCTCACACACACTCTCTCTCACACACACTCTCTCACACACACACTCTCTCACACACAGTCTCTCTCTCACACACACTCTCTCTCTCACACACACTCTCTCTCACACACACACGCTCTCACACACACACACACTCACACACACTCTATCACACACACTCTCCCTCACACACACTCTCCCTCACACACTCTCTCACACACACTCTCTCTCACACACACACTCTCTCTCACACACACACACTCTCCCTCACGCACACTCTCCCTTACACACACACACACTCTCACACACACTCTCAGGCACACACTCTCTTACGCCCACACTGTCACATGCACACCCGCACACGCTCTCCCACACACGTTCAGACAAACTCATACTCTCACAGACTCTCTCTCTCAAATGCACACTCTCTTTCACACGCACACACTCTCTCTCGCACACACTCTCTCTCGCACACACTCTCTCGCACACACTCTCTCGCACACACTGTCTCATGTACACACTCACGCACACACTCTCACACTCTCTCACAAATGGACACACTGTCAGACATGCACACACATCTCTCTCACACACGCTCACCCTCACACACATTTTTTAACTCACACACACTCCCTTACACACACACACACACACACACAGTCTCACACATACACAAACTCTCACACGCACACACTCTCTCACACACACACTCTCACATACACACACACTCTCACATACACACACACTCTCTCTCACACACACACACTCACACACACACACTCTCTCAGGCACACACTCTCTCACACCCACACTGCCACACGCACACACTCTCACACATTCTTTCAAACAAACTCACACTCTCACACACTCTCTCTCACACGCACACGCTCTCTCTCTCACACACGCACACACTCTCTCCCTCACACGCACACTCTCTCACATGCACACACTCTCACACGCACACACACTCTCTCTATCACACTCTATCTCACACGGACGCATTGTCAGACATGCACACACACACTCCGTCATATGCACACAGATCTCTCTCACACACACACGCTCTCTCTCACACACACTCTCGCTCACACACACTCTCTCTCACACACACTCTCTCTCTCACGCATGCTTTCCCTCACACACGATCTCTCTCTCACACGCTCTCTCTCATGCACACACTCTCACGCACGCACTCTCATGCACACTGATGCGCACACACTCTCGCTCTCTTCCACACAATCTCTCAGACACACACTCTCTCTCACACTGACTCGAGTCCCTCAAATCTCTCTCTCTCAGACGCAAATATACTAGCTCTCTCTCACACACACACATCCTCCTCTTTCTCTCTCACAGAAATATGCACGTATACGCAGACACAGACAGACACACACACACTTCCCTCCCTATCTTACATTTACACACACATGCCAAAAATTGACACATTACTCTCTCTCACATACACGCACTCCACACTATCTCTCTCACACACACACACACACACTCACACACATACACACTCCTCTTTCTCACACTCACTCTATCTCACAAACACACACTCTGTAATCCCTCCAACACAGACACCCACACATTCCTATCCTGTGTCTCTCTCACACAGACACGCTATCTCATAGACATGCACAAACACACTCCTCCTCTCACTCACTCACTCCTCTCTCTCACACACACACATAGATATATAGAACATAGAACATAGAACATTACAGCGCAGAACAGGCCCTTCGGCCCACGATGTTGCACCGACCAGTTAAAAAAAAAAACTGTGACCCTCCAACCTAAACCAATTTCTTTTCGTCCATGAACCTATCTACGGATCTCTTAAACGCCCCCAAACTAGGCGCATTTACAACTGATGCTGGCAGGGCATTCCAATCCCTCACCACCCTCTGGGTAAAGAACCTACCCCTGACATCGGTTCTATAACTACCCCCCCTCAATTTAAAGCCATGCCCCCTCGTGCTGGATTTCTCCATCAGAGGAAAAAGGCTATCACTATCCACCCTATCTAAACCTCTAATCATCTTATATGTTTCAATAAGATCCCCTCTTAGCCGCCGCCTTTCCAGCGAAAACAATCCCAAATCCCTCAGCCTCTCCTCATAGGATCTCCCCTCCATACCAGGCAACATCCTGGTAAACCTCCTCTGCACCCTCTCCAAAGCCTCCACATCCTTCCTGTAATGTGGGGACCAGAACTGCACACAGTACTCCAAGTGCGGCCGCACCAGAGTTGTGTACAGTTGCAACATAACGCTACGACTCCTAAATTCAATCCCCCTACCAATAAACGCCAAGACACCATATGCCTTCTTAACAACCTTATCTACTTGATTCCCAACTTTCAGGGATCTATGCACACATACACCTAGATCCCTCTGCTCCTCCACACTATTCAAAGTCCTCCCGTTAGCCCTATACTCAACACATCTGTTATTCCTACCAAAGTGAATTACCTCACACTTCTCCGCATTAAACTCCATCCGCCACCTCTCGGCCCAACTTTGCAACCTGTCTAAGTCTTCCTGCAAACTACGACACCCTTCCTCACTGTCTACCACACCACCGACTTTGGTGTCATCAGCAAATTTGCTAATCCACCCAACTATACCCTCATCCAGATCATTAATAAATATTACAAACAGCAGTGGCCCCAAAACAGATCCCTGAGGTACACCACTTGTAACCGCACTCCATGATGAATATTTACTATCAACCACCACCCTCTGTTTCCTATCCGCTAGCCAATTCCTGATCCAATTTCCTAGATATACACACCTGTCTATCTCTGTCACGCAGACATAAGAACATAAGAACATAAGAAATAGGAGCAGGAGTAGGCCATCTAGCCCCTCGAGCCTGCCCCGCCATTCAATAAGATCATGGCTGATCTGACGTGGATCAGTACCACTTACCCGCCTGATCCCCATAACCCTTAATTCCCTTACCGACCAGGAATCCATCCAAACGCGCTTTAAACATATTCAGCGAGGTAGCCTCCACCACCTCAGTGGGCAGAGAATTCCAGAGATTCACCACCCTCTGGGAGAAGAAGTTCCTCCTCAACTCTGTCTTAAACCGACCCCCCTTTATTTTGAGGCTGTGTCCTCTAGTTTTAACTTCCTTACTAAGTGGAAAGAATCTCTCCGCCTCCACCCTATCCAGCCCCCGCATTATCTTATAAGTCTCCATAAGATCCCCCCTCATCCTTCTAAACTCCAACGAGTACAAACCCAATCTCCTCAGCCTCTCCTCATAATCCAAACCCCTCATCTCCGGTATCAACCTGGTGAACCTTCTCTGCACTCCCTCCAATGCCAATATATCCTTCCTCATATAAGGGGACCAATGCTGCACACAGTATTCCAGCTGCGGCCTCACCAATGCCCTGTACAGGTGCATCAAGACATCCCTGCTTTTATATTCTATCCCCTTCGCAATATAGGCCAACATCCCATTTGCCTTCTTGATCACCTGTTGTACCTGCAGACTGGGCTTTTGCGTCTCATGCACAAGGACCCACAGGTCCCTTTGCACGGTAGCATGTTTTACATCTTTCTTACACACACACACTAACTCGTTTCTCTGTCTTGCATTTACACACACACAACAAACATTGAAACGTTATGTCACAGACCCACATTCCTCTCTCTCTCTCACGCACACAGACACATCTTGTTTCGCTCACACATACAGGCTCACACACAGACTCCTCTCTCTCACACACAAACACAGCGCTCCACACTATCCCTCACACGCCACACTCTCCTCTTAACACACACACACACACAAACTGTGAATGTGTGTGAGAGAGAAACAAGAGTTGCAATGTGTGTGAGGGAGAGTGTGAAAGGAGAGTGTGTGTGTGTGAGAGACAGAGTAGAGCTGATATCTCTGTGTGTGTGTGTGTGAGAGAGGAGAGAGATTGGAATCAGTGTGTGAGCGTACATGTGTGAGAGAAACAAAGTGTGTGTGTGTGTGATAGAGAGTTGAGTGCTTCCATGTGTGAGTCAGAATGATGGGTGTGAGTGAGAGAGGGGGAGAGATTCTGTGTATAGGGGTGTGTGTGTGATATAAAGAAAGACTCTCCTCCTTGCTCACACACAAACAGACACACACTAATAAGCTGATCCCCAGTGTCCCTACCCAACCCGGCGCGCAGCACGGACTGGCCCCCCCCACACTAACTCTGTCATCTCTCTCTCACACAGACACACCTCTTTCTTTATTCCACACACACACACACAGCCATACACACTGAATCCCTCTCACTCACATCCCTCATTCTGTCACATACATGCGCTCACCTCTCTATCACACACACAGACATTTTTTCTCTCACACATGTATGCTCACAAACTGATCCCAATCTCACTCCTCTCTCACACACACACATAAAGATAGCAGCTCTCCTCTATCTCTCACACATTCACACTCTCACTCACACACACATTGCAACTCTTGTCTCTCTCTCTCTCACACACAGACATTCACACTGACTCCACTCTATCTCACAGACACACACACACTCTGACAATTCACACACACTGACTCCAGTCCCTCACCTCTCTCTCTCACACACAAACATACCAGCTCTCTCTCTCACACACACACACAGCCTCCTCTTTCTCTCTCTCACACACACACAGCCTCCTCTTTCTCTCTCTCTCACACACACAGCCTCCTCTTTCTCTCTCACACACACACACAGCCTCCACTTTCTCTCACACACACACAGCCTCCTCTTTCTCTCAGACACACACAACCTCCTCTTTCTCTCTCTCACACACACACAGCCTCCTCTTTCTCACACACACAGCCTCCTCTTTCTCACACACACAGCCTCCTCTTTCTCTCTCACACACACACAGCCTCCTCTTTCTCTCTCTCTCACACACACACAGCCTCCTCTTTCTCTCTCTCACACACACACAGCCTTCTCTTTCTCTCTCTCACACACACACAGCCTCCTCTTTCTCTCTCTCACACACACACAGCCTCCTCTTTCTCTCTCTCTCACACACACACACACAGCCTCCTCTTTCTCTCTCTCACACACACACACAGATTGAGCTGGCCGAGTGCTAAAGGACACAGAGTGTCTGTGGCAAGTGAAGGGAACAACAAGAGGGAAAACATACAAGACCTCTTCCTCACCAACCTGCCTGCCACAAATACATCTCTCCATGACAGCAGTGGTAGGAGTGACCATTGCACACTCCTTGTGTAGATAAAGTCCCACCTTCACAGTGAGTGCTGTGTGGCACTATCACCGTGCTGTATTGGATAGATTTGGGTTCTAGGATTGAAGTAAAAGTTCAGAATCTTGTTGTAAACTAATTTCTGATGAGAGTTACAGAATGATGGGGAAAGATCACAGACAGTGCTTCTTAAAGGGACTCTGTACTGGTTGGAGTCAAACCTGACACATGGGAAGATGGTTGTGGTTATGGGGCTCAGTCATCTCAGCTCCAAGACATCACTGCAGGAGTTCCTCAGGGTAGTGTCCCAGGCCCAACTATTATGTTTGCATCTAATTATAAACAATAAAAAGACAACCATTTAGGTCAGTATAATTAAAACAAGGAACAGTTTACTTAACGTCTTAATAGTTGCATAGTCATTCTAATACTGCTTCCCCAGCTTGTTCCCTGGGTCACCTATCCCGGTCTCTTAAAGGGGCATAACACTCCAAACCACATATATAACATTCCTCCCCTTTAATTTCAAAAACTCTCAGTAACAACATATGTACACAATTTTAAACATTATGCAGGCATTGGAGTGAACATATAAACATGGTAAGAACTGCATGGAAAACATGGAAACACATGGAAAACAACCACCCTCCACCTTAAGCATCATATCCAATCATTGGAGGACTTTGACATAACTAAAACAAGGTCTCTCAACATCATAGGGCAGGGTGGGTGTTACTTGTTTCTTCGATTGTAAAGACCAACTCAAAGTATCTGTTCAATTCGCATGTCATATCCTTATTTTCCATTATTAATTCTACAGGCTCACTTTCTGTGGACAAACACTCACTTTCAGTCATTTCTGTTTAAAAATATCTGTGGAAACTCTCAACATCTGTCTTCAGATTTGTGACGAGCTTTCTACTGAACTCTAAACTTCCCCTCCTTGTTCATCTTTCAGTCATTCTTTACTATTTTTGATAATCTGCCAAATCTTCTGATCTGTCACTCAAATATGTTTTATCTTTAACTTTGATACTGTCTTTATCTGTTATAACTAACCACAGAGGGTTGGCCCTCCCCGGGAATTTATCATTCTTGTTTGAATATATCTAGTCTGTGGACTGTGAAATATTAAACTTATTTCAGTTTAGAATATTAGACTCAGATCCTCCCTCAAAATGAATGCTAAATTCCATCACATTATGATGGCTGTTATCTCAGGGTGCCTCCACTATCAGGTCATTAATTAATCCTTATTTGTGTACTTTCCCAGGTCAAGTTTGGCCTGACCTCGTAGGTGGCAAAACATGTTGTTCTAATAGACTATCCTGAAAATAGTTATCAATTCCTCACCTAGGCTACCTTTGTCCCTCTGATTTTTGTCTTTATCTAGAATAAAATCCGGAATGATAATCACCATCTCTTTCTGACAAACTCCTTTATACCTTGTTCCTACTGTGTGGTTACTGTTTAGGGGCCTGTCAATCCCACAAGAGACTTCTTCCCTTTATCGTTTCTCATAAATTTCTTCCTGAACCGTTTCTCCATCCAGGTTTCCTGAGCTTAGTCCATCCCTCTCTATTGTGTTAACACCATCATTAATTAATAGAGCTAGTCCTCCTCCACCTTTTCCTCACTCCCTGTCCTTCCCAAACATCTTGTACCCTTCAATATTCCGGTCCCAATCTATGTCACCCTGCAGCATAAAATGGCTCAGATCATGTTCATTTATTTCCATTTTAGTATCAAAAACAATTTTAAAAAAACAAAAAGCTAAATAACCAAGAAACTAATGCTACTTCGCAGTCTCACATTCACTCACTAACTCACTCTAGAAAGGTTACAGGAGTAAAAAAGATGTTCCCACACCACTTGTGTGAGTGCAGCTACAAACTCTTGGTTGGTGAGGTGTGGGAATGTGTAAACCACACTCTGGGCAGAACCATCTCTCTCTAAAAGTCCCATCAGGAATCTAGACAGGAACTGGGAAGGTTGTAGATTGTACTCAATCAAATCTTTATTCCTAAACACAATCTTCTTCTTGGAGACTCCTGTGAAGGCCATCTCACCAAGCTTCAGTAACACATCACGGGAGTTTTCAATCTCTCGGCAATGGTTTTTCAGAATGTTGTCAATATAGTAGGAATATAGTTGGGTGATGGTCTTGGGAACTTGCTGCCGTTTCCTGTCTCTTTGTGTAAAGAAGGGACCCAGTGACAGAGCGAGGATCCAGCACTAGGAAGGGTTGTAACACATGGTGTACAGGATCTCGTTCTCCTCCACGTGTTTGAAAACAGCTGCTGCCACCGTCTGATCTTCAAAAAACTTGTTGAAATATTCCTTCCGTTCATCGCCAACAAATCCCAGGATTTCAGCCCAGACACTGACGTCAGCCTTTTCCAATAAATGTAATGCAGTGGGGCGGCTGGTCACAAGCACTGAACATCCTGGGAGCAGCTTGTGCTGTATTAAACTGTACACAATGTCAGACACTTCACACCAGCATTCGGGATCTGTGCACATGGACTGAGGTTCTGTATTTCTCCGATTGTCGGCAAAATCAATCCTGTCCTTGAATTCATCCAAACCATCGAATATAAACAGCAATCCCTCTGGGTTCTTCCAGAGCTCTCCCAGAATATTCCCAAAGTAGGGATATTGATCCAATATCAGATTCTTCAGGTTTATTCTACAGTTAATAGTGTTCAAATCCCGGAATTTAAAACTGAAAACAAATTGAAAGTGTGGGTATATTTTCCCAGTGGCCCAGTCATAAACAATCTTTTGTACCATTGTTGTTTTTCCAATTCCCGGCACTCCGCTCACTGCTGCTGAACTCCCAGATTTGGATCTTGAATGGGATTGGTGGAATAATCTCCTAATTTTTTGCAGCAAACTGCCCGTCTGGGAAAAGCTGCTCTGAAACAATTGATCACTTCGGATTTTTTCCAGTCCTTTCCGGAGATGTTTCTCTCTCCATTCTTCATGGTCTCGGCCTCTAGCCAGCAGTTCATGTTCGACAAGTGTCCGATCTCGAACAGTAAAAATAACCGTTAGCTCAGCGTATCGATCAACCAGCTGGAAAATCTTAACCTTCTCCTTTATGAGGATAGTGTTCACTCTCAGTGTTTCAGTTTGTACCCGGAGTGTCTCCTTGTGTTTCTGTTGGAGATCTTCAATGAGAACAGAGAGAAATGTTAGTTGCATTAAAATACCATCTTTGCTGAATTGTTAGACTTACTTTACAGTTTCAGTCAAGGTTTGTGCAGGAATTGAAATTAAGTTATTGGAAACCTCGCTTCACAAGCACCAATTTTAATTAAATGTTTCAGATCGTAACTTAACTCTAATATTTCCATAACTTTCCATTTTATGAAGGTGATGTTTCCTCTCTGATGGTTAATGCTTTCCAACCTGCCCTTAATACAGACACCTCACTGGGAGTCTGCAAGGATCATGGTTACATGATAGACGATTTTTGAGTCCATTAGTCTGTGAACGAGTCGGTGTTCCCAATCTGCTGCAGAAATGGTAAATGGGATATTGGATATGAATGGGAGATGGAGAGATTGTAATTGTTCAGGAGTCTCACTGTGACTGCACCCCTCCTTCAACAGGTTCCCTTTCATACTGTGTGAGCATTGGAATTCCAACAGTTTTGAACATGGAAAGTTCTCCTATTCTATCAGGCTGTTGCCTGGTCACCCATGTGTGGTGATATAAACAGGGCCTAGTTTTAAGGCTGATAAAATTGGATATCCTAAATTAAAGAATTGGGCACATTGAAATCAAACACAGTCAAACCGCAGGCAGGCCAATTGTACAATACACAAATGTGTCTGGGCCTGACCCATCAACCACCCATCAAAGGTCGTTACACTCTACTTGAGACTTAGCAGGAGATCATGGCACCTCATTGAAATGCATCGGTCTATTGTTAGAAGCCCAGATCGGGCCAGACTTTCTGTCACCAAGAAATCCTGTAGAAACCTTACCTGATAACAAGTTCAACAACATGGAGATGGACACCTGGGGGGCGGACCCTGGTGTCCTGTCAGGCAGACATCAAGAAACCCACTGGGTATTGGAACCCCCTCCTGGGACTTCATTGGTCAGAAGCCAGAGAAGTTTCTGGAAAGGCAAGCAGGCTGGGGATAAAGGGACATATTCAGAGGCACACAGGAGCGAAGACTCGACAGGGGAGACAGCCGTGACCATTCGGAAGACTGACCAGACAAGGAAGGAAGGAAGAAGCGGCCATCGAGACTCACCTTCGTGACAACAGACCAGAGGGACTCAGAGAATCGGGCCTGCAGTTTAACCAAGTCACCTTTACGGGTAGTATACTTGAATCTGCTGGGGTATCCTCTTGTTTTATGTGGGTAATTTAAGGGTTAATAGTGTTATTTAATAAACTTGTTGAACCTTTACTTGTGTTTGTCCTTGTCCACCTTGCAAATAAGGGCACCGGGGTAAAACCTTGGAGTAAGTAAACTGGTTGAAAGTATCTGAGAATTAACAGGTACAACAGTGGCACCCCAGATGGGACTTCGATAAGAAGTAATACGTTGCTCCGAAGTCGAATCTTCAACCCGGTATTCTCCAACACTCCGTCTGAGCCTGCATTAAGAGGGCAGATGCCCCACGTGACGGCCAGTCTTAAGTGAGTGAAGGACTAATACAGATTCAACCAGTAAATTGGGCCATAAACCCGGTGTCTGTAACACAAGGTGGACAAACTGTGTAGTCAGAACTAGAACAGTCTAGGGAATTTGGGTAAAATCTACGGGAGGAATTTAGTACCTTGCCTATACTCAAGTGACGAATCCTAAAAGGAAATAATCATGGCCAGTCATGCTGCATTGGAGGACCTCTGGGATTGGGGTTCAAATGTCCAAATCCACCCATGGGTCCGCATTCTGTCACAACTGGCCGTAATAGGAATCCTACTTATGATAGTGTACCTAACCATCCTCACATTTTAGTGCGCCCGGTGGAAGACCGCGCGCACACAACAATTGGAAGCGGAGGTAAGCACAGGAGAAGAAAGGAACCAGATTAACATGATACACATGAGCCAATTCCAGGCTCAATGTGATAAAGCCTGCCAAAGGGCACGGCGTGCTGTCCGTGAGAGAGAGGCTGCGCTGCAACAGGTAGAGGAAGTTAAACGTAAATGCAGCGACCTACAGGCTGCAGTAAAAGTTTTGCACGAAGCAGGAAACGTAAATACAGCCCGCGCAACAGACCACTCCAAATGCCTGCGTGAGATTGAAGATTTAAAAGCACAACTTGCCATAAAAAGGGGTGTAATGTGTGCATACACGACTGAAACAGGGGATAGTGACCCAGGGGTAGAGTGGGGGGATTTAGAAGAGGATGCCTGCCATTATGCAACAGCTAGCGTCACTGCCGACTGGGGATCCCCACCTCCCTTCCCAGTAGTGGAACGAACGGCACCACCTAATCAAGCCCCCACCTGGGGAAACTCAGTCTCAGCTCCTCGTTCAAAAAGCCCAGTCACTAATCCGGTTCCTGTACCGATGAATCCGGTCACCACCCAACGACAGGACGGACAGAACCACAATGTGACTTATGTAACTCCATACACCATGACACAGCTCACTGACATAGCTAAAGTGATTGGAGTATTTGAACCCTCCGGGGATCCACATGCTCTCTTTGACCAGGTTACCCAATATCGTGTTTTAAACGGTCTAGATGAGGCAGAAGAGGTTAAACTTATTCTGTTATGTTTAAGTCCTGCCATTCAGTTTAAACATTTTTGTAGATGGGTCATCCATGGTGGAAGAGGGAAACAGGAGGACAGGATGTGGGATATACGTGGAAGACCAAGAAGGCAAGCCCCGGAGGGAGATAGCCTTAAAACTTCCAGCACACATGAGTGCACAAGCTGCAGAACTGGCAGTGATAGCGTACGTAGTCAGCCATCCTGAGCTGTTCCCCACACCCGCGGACATACACTCCGATAGTATGTATGTCTGCAACAGTTTAACAGACTTCATGCCCCTATGGGAAGCAAGGGGATTCATATCAGCAGATGGGGAAACCTCTACCATCAGCCCCACTGTTAAGATTTATTTTCCAAGCTGCCCAAGACCGGGAGTATGGCATAATTAAAGTAAAGGCCCACCACCGCACCTCCCCACTTGGGAACATAAGGGCAGATGAATTAGCCAAACAGGGTGCTAGAGAGGGAGAATTTTGGCAACCAATAGTTACAGAGCGAATTGAAGATGTGACTGTTAGCCAGACCAAGGTTGAAGACCTAAAACAAGCCCAGAGCAGTGACCAGGACCTGAAACAAATTCAGGAAGGGGCAAAACCCGCCTCCTTTGAAAAATGGCGAGACGCAATATCGGTCCAGGATGGGCTTGTCCTTAAGGACGGCCTATATGTGGTCCCAACCAGGGACCGTAACCAAATCATTTTCCAAAACCACCATGTCCAGGGCCATCAAGGGGCAGGAACTACAAGTGAGCGAATCAAAGGATTGTGTTGGTGGCCAAACCTAGAACAGGATGTGCGGCATTACGTTGATAATTGTATCATCTGTGCACTGAACAATCCTGATAAATAATCCCACAAAGGGGAACTGAGGCAGACTCGCCCTGTGGAAGGTCCCTGGACAAATCTCCAGACTGACTATATTGGTCCCCTACTGCCCGGAGTGGGAGATTACAAATACATCCTGGTCATCGCAGACACTTTTAGTAAATGGGTGGAAGCTTTTCCAACGCACACAAACACAGCCAAGGTCATGGCTGACATCCTAGTGCAGCACATATTCACGAGGTGGGGCCTTCCCCGCAGCATCGACTCAGACCAGGGCACGCACTTCACTGCCCAGGTAATGCAACGTGTAATGGAATTGTTGGGGATAAAGCAAAAATTCCACATTGCTTACCACCCCCAATCTAGCGGTGTAGTAGAGAGGATGAACCGTACCCTCAAAGATATGATCCGTAAGACCGTTCAGCAGAACAATCACTCCTGGAACAAAGTCCTTCCCTTCATATTAATGATAGTGCGGAATTCCGTATCTAGTTCCACCGGATTAACCCCCATGTCCTCATGACCGGGCGACCTATGCGAGGAATTGAACCTTTACTCGGGCAGGATCTGTCCGGGCCCGAAGTCACGGCCCTCACCCACGAAAATGCCGTGAGAGCCATTCTAGAAAACATACAGGCCGCACAACAGGCTGCAGCCGTTAAGATAGGCAAACAGAAGCAGCAAAGGAAGGCCTATTTTGATGATAAGGTAAAACCCACCGAATATGAGGTTGGGCAACAGATAATGCTCAGAGTCTTCCAGCCAGGAACGTTCTTGTCCCCCAAATATGCCGGCCCCTATCCAGTGGTAGACAAGGCCAGCCCCTCGGTTTACAAGGTCATGGTAGACCACAAGAAAGCCGGGTGGTATCATGTGAACCAAATGAAGGCATTCGGCTCCCAGCAAAATTTTCACCAAAACCATGTCACCCTGGAAGGAGTCTTTGAGCCACAAGGAAGTCCCAACCCTCACCCCACAGCACCGGACCAAAACCACGGTCCACAACCTGTACCCCAGGTTATCTACCCTCACCCCACAGCACCGGACCTAAACCACGGTCCACAACCTGTACCCCAGGTTATCAACCCTCACCCCACAGCACCTGACCTAAACCACGGTCCACAACCTGTACCCCAGGTTATCAACCCTCACCCCAGAGCACCGGACCTAAACCACGGTCCACAACCTGTACCCCAGGTTATCAACCCTCACCCCAGAGCACCGGACCTAAACCACGGTCCACAACCTGTACCCCAGGTTATCAACCCCCACCCCACAGCACCGGACCTAAACCACGGTCCACAACCTGTACCCCAGGTTATCAACCCCCACCCCACAGCACCGGACCTAAACCACGGTCCACAACCTGTACCCCAGGTTATCAACCCCCACCCCACAGCACCGGACCTAAACCACGGTCCACAACCTGTACCCCAGGTTATCAACCCCCACCCCACAGCACCGGACCTAAACCACGGTCCACAACCTGTACCCCAGGTTATCAACCCCCACCCCACAGCACCGGACCTAAACCACGGTCCACAACCTGTACCCCAGGTTATCAACCCTCACCCCACAGCACCGGACCTAAACCACGGTCCACAACCTGTACCCCAGGTTATCAACCCCCACCCCACAGCACCGGACCTAAACCACGGTCCACAACCTGTACCCCAGGTTATCAACCCCCACCCCACAGCACCGGACCTAAACCACGGTCCACAACCTGTACCCCAGGTTATCAACCCTCACCCCACAGCACCGGACCTAAACCACGGTCCACAACCTGTACCCCAGGTTATCAACCCCCACCCAGTATCCCCAGGAACAGCACACGCAACCTCGGTCCCCACCCCAATTTACAGTGCTTCATGAATAAAACCCCGACCCAGGGGACCCCGATGGAAAGGATGGGGAACCCGCAAACCTTACCCCCTGTGGCGCCCCTGGTACCGGGACTCCCAGAACCGTTTGATCCGGCGCTCACTACCAGAGGTGGTAATGCAGTGGGTACCTGGCAGCCAAAGCCCGCCCATATAGGTTCTCTCCACTGAGAAAGAATCAGGACATCACAGTCCAAATTGTAAATAGCTTTATCCGTCCACTCCACGCATCACCCAATTGAAAAGGGTTTCTTATCTGCCCACATTATACTGCGTCATAATCTTCCAACACACCACAGTTTGGTTGTGAGATGAAGAATCTATTGTTATACTGTGCCAGAGTCCTCCAACAACAAGGACACATGCCACATACCCAACATTTTATTTTCACGCCCTGCAAACTCCTTCCCCCACTACCCTTCGTATGACACGATTGGGCCTTTATTATTCCTTTACTTATTTCTTTGGTTTTATTTTCTAAAAAAGAGGAGTCATACGACATTCTAGTAAAGAAAAGGAAAAGAGAATCAGATATTAATAAGAATTAACAGGTGCTACCTTGATCTTCCCCAGAATGAACTACATACTTCCCTGTTATCTGGGACTCCTTGTCGCAGACCGAACCACAGACACCACATCAACCAAAGACCAGAAGATCAGCCTACGATACCCCGGATACATGTGGTTCACCCCACGCCCGATGGAAGTACACCCGTCAGAGGTCAACCTTTTGGCACCCCTTAGAAACTTTCTGGAAGGGGACTACAGAACAATATCTAAAGAACGTAAACTCTTGCAGAATAAAAGACTTGATGATCGCCAGGCAGAGATCACAAGACTTTTGCTTGAAAGAATTAGCAGTACACATGCTCATCACCTTTGTTGCCTGCATGACTATGTTGATGCCCAGTTGACCTACTACGCTCAGTGTTACTATTGCTTTGTTTTGTATATACCCAATTGACGTATTGTTTCTTGTTTTTTAAAATTATTTTACTTCATTTTGTACTGTTTATTGCTTTGTTTTGTACATACCCGATTGCTTATTCTTTTTTTTAAATTATTTTACTTCATTTAAATTTGTTAGTACTATTGTGGGTTAGGGATGATACTGTCAACTCCAGATTCGGGGTACTTGCTTGTTCAGATGGTTTGGTGAGAATTGTGTGATCCGGTTCGCTGACGCTCATTGGATCAAGAGGAGGGAATGTGGTGATATAAACAGGGCCTAATTTTAAGGCTGATAAAATTGGATATCCTAAATTAAAGAATTGAGCATTTTGAAATCAAACACAGCCACACCGCAGGCAGGCCAATTGTACAATACACAAATGTGTCTGTGCCTGACCCATCAACCACCCATCAAAGGTCGTTACACTCTACTTGAGACTTAGCAGGAGATCACGGCACCTCATTGAAATGCATCGGTCTATTGTTAGAAGCCCAGATCGGGCCAGACTTTCTGTCACCAAGAGATCCTGTAGAAAGCTTACCTGATAACAAGTTTAACAACATGGAGATGGACACCTGGGGGGCGGACCCTGGTGTCCTGTCAGGCAGACATCAAGAAACCCACTGGGTATTGGAACCCCCTCCTGGGACCTCATTGGCCAGAAGCCAGAGAAGTTTCTGGAAAGGCAAGCAGGCTGGGGATAAAGGGACACACTCAGAGGCACAAGGAGCGAAGACTCGACAGGGGAGACAGCCATGACCATTCAGAAGACTGACCAGAGAAGGAAGGAAGAAGCGGCCATCGAGACTCACCTTCGTGACGACAGACCAGGGGGACTCAGAGAATCGGGCCTGCAGTTTAACCAAGCCATCTTTACGGGTAGTATACTTGAATCTGCTGGGGTATCCTCTTGTTTTATGTGGGTAATTTAAGGGTTAATAGTGTTATTTAATAAACTTGTTGAATCTTTACTTGTGTTTGTCCTTTCTCCACCTTGCAAATAAGGGCACCGGGATAAAACCTTGGAGTAAGTAAACTGGTTGAAAGTATCTGAGATTAACAGGTACAACAATTAGACCCAAAAATCACCTGAATTGGGACACATTGTCTGGTCTTGGGGCTTTCATGATGACCTCCATCTTGGGCCTTGTGCAATCCATTTCATGACCCAGGCATTCAATGGAGTCCTTGAAGAACTCATATTTCTCTCTTGATTTGCAGGCCGTGCTCCTGCAACCTCTAAGGTATTCTCCAAGTACTGGGAAAATAGTCGAATCCATGAGCAAGATCTCATCCAGGTAAGTCTGGACTCCTGTCATTCCACTCAGGATTTGGTCCATGGCCTTCTAATCGAGATAAGGGCGCATGTAATCAAGATGTGGGCACTCCAAACGGAAATTGGGGGCACTTGTGATTCACCTGGGCACTCCTCATTGACAGGAGCAGTGCGAGCTGATATGCGGGCACTCAGAATTGAAACTGTCACTGCTCTAAATCTAAATGGGAGCACACCTAATCGGGATAGAAGTCTCTCTTATTCGAGATACGGCGTGGTCCCAATCGAGATGGGGGGGGGGCACTGCTAACAGCGATGGGGGGAGGGGTCACTGCTAACGGTGACGGGGGAGGGGGGCACTGCTAACGGCGACGGCGGGGCACTGCTAACGGCGACGGGGAGGGGGGCACTGCCAATGGCGATGGGGGGGGGACTGCTAATTGAATTAGTCGCTGCTCCAAATCTAAATAGGAGGCACCCCGAACTGATATAGAAGGCTCCATCATTCGAGATACGGGGCACTCCTAATCGAGGGAGGGGCAGACCTAATCGAGGTAGGCAGCGATCCTAATTGACCGGGGACACTCAGAAATGACGGGGGGCACACCTCACTGAAATAGTCACTGGTCCAAATCTAAACAGGGGGGCATTCCTAATCGAGATAGAAGGCTCCCTTATTGCAGATCGGGACACTCCAAATCAAGATGGGACACTCCTAATCGTTAGAGGGTCACTCGCAATCGAGATAGGGGGCACTCCAAATTGAGATAGTTGGGACTTCAAATCGAGCGAGAGGGAACTACTAATTGACACGGGCACTCCTGTGAACCTGGCACTGAACCCAGCCAGGCCTGTGACACTGAATCCTAAAGAACAGAGTGAACCCAGCCAGGCCTGTGGGACTGTATCTCAAGCGACAGACAGAACCCAGCAATGCCTGTGACACTGAATCTCGAAGGATAGAGTGATCCCAGCCAGGCTTGTGACACTGAATCTCAAAGGACACAGTGAACACAGCCAGGCCTGTGAGACTGAATCTGAAAGGACAGAGTGAATCCAGCGAGGCCATTGTTCGACCACCCCGAAGCCTCCTATGCTCCAGGAGAAAATGTCCCAGTCTTTGCAGCCTCTGCTTATAACTCAAACCATCAAGACCCTGCAGTATCCCAGTAGTTCTTTTCTGCACACTTCCTAGTTTAGTAATATCCTTGGTATAATAGGGTGACCAGAACAGTACACAGTATTCCAAGTGTGGCCTTACCCAATGTCTTGTACAACTTCAACATGATGTCCCAAATCCCATTCAGTATTCTGACCAATGAAACCAAGCATGTGGAACGCCTTCTTCACCACTCTATCCATTGTGACTCCACTTTCAAGGAGCTATGAATCTGTACGCCGAGATCTCTGTTCTATAACTCTCACCAATGCCCTACCACTAACTAAGTAGTGCGCTGGTTCGATCTACCAAAGTGCATCACCTTGCGTTTATCTAAATTAAACTCCATCCACCATTCATCAGCCCACTCGATCAAATGATCAAGATCCCGTTGCAATCCGAGATAACTTTCTTCACTGTCCACTATGCCACAAATCCTGGTGTCATCTGCAAAATTACTAACCATGCCTCCTAAATTCTCATCTAAATTATTAATATAAATTACAAATAGCAGGGGACCCAGCACCGATCCCTGAGGCTGGTCACAGGCCTCCAGTTTGAAAATAGAACAACCCTCGACAACCACCTTCTGTCTTCTGTCATCAACCAATTTTGTATCCATTTGGCCACCACATCCTGGATCCCATGAGATTTAACCAAATCCGGTCTAGTTTTGCTTTTAAATGTTTACATTTTTAAACACTGAAACCTCTTGCCCTTGTTGGGAATATCAGTGCGGTTTGAGAAAAGCAAACACTGATCCGACACTCAACACCCCCCAACACAGGACTGAGCAGAGAGTGTGAAATGTGAGTGGTGTGAGTGTGGATTATCTTTTATAAGTGGATAAGAAACACTCCTCCATTTTCAAATCTTTACCTTGTTTATGTAGCGTCTCGGACTCCCCTGACACTCACTATCCATCTGAATTAATCTCTATTCCTCACTGTCTAACTGTTACTCTCTGCATTGCTCCCTCTCCCTATCTCTCTGTTACTCTGCATCGCTCCATCTCTCTCTCTCCCTCTCCCTCTCTATCCCTCTCATCCACCATGTTGTTTACCGTTAAGGAGTCTAAACACGGAGAATTCAAAGACTCTTTCTGTTTCTGTCTTGGCAGAATTAGCAACATGAGTGCAAATTTCAAGATTGGATTCACACAATACAGACAGAACAGTATTTATATAATGGCTTCTGCAAATGCTGGTGAGCTCAGTACATGTGGTAGCTCAATGTTACAATAAGATAGAATCTGTATTCAGACAACTGTTACTCTCTGCATTGCTCTCTCTCATTCTCCCGACCTCTCTGTTACTCTGTATCTCTTCCTCTCTCTCTCTATCCCTCTCATCCACCATGTTGTTTATCATTAAGGGGACTAATCACGGAGAATTCAAACACTCTTTCTGTTTCTGTTTTGGCAGAATTAGCAATATTAGTGGATATTTCAAGACTGGATTGACACAATACAGACAGAACGCTGGTGAGCTCAGTACACGTGGTACCTGAATGTTACAATAAGATAGAATCTGTATTCAGACAACTGTCACCCCACAGGGTCCAAACTTCACCGTGTTAATTTGATTTGATTTGATTGATTTGTATTGGGATGCAGTGAAAAGTATTGTTTCTTGTGCGCTATACAGACAAAACATACCGTTCATAGAGTACACAGGGGAGAAGGAGAGGAAAGGGTGCAGAATATAGTGTTGCAGTTACCGATAGGGTGTGGAGAAAGATCAGCTTAATATATGGTAGGTCCATTCAGAAGTTGACATTCTCCCCAAACACTAAAGCTTCCCACAAAGCAAGGCTCACAAATTCAACACCAGTTTCCTTTGTCCGCTCTCCCATCATGCTGTGTTCGGAGTCTCTGATCGATGCTGAGGGCCTAGTATTTGAGGCTCTGAGCTGAACCCACAATCTGTCTGATTCTGAGAGAAGATTACTGCCCACTCATATATATACCCTTGAAATATAGCTGTTGTGTACAGAGTCACTTCTTTTTTCCCTGTGTCTGCTACCCTTAAAGAACTACTGAATAATCTTTAAACATCTGTATTATCACAGAACAGGGCCAACATGGGGGAATCTAGTATCAGGGAGGGCACAGTTTAAAATTCATACAGCTCCCATTAAAGATGGAGATGAGGAGGAATAATTTGTTCTCTCAGGGGGTGGTTAGTGTTTAGAAGTCAAAGTTAAAATTCATTTATTGGTCACAAGTCAGTCTTACATTAACACTGCAATGAAGTTACTGTGAAATTCCTCTAGTTGGCGCCTGTTCGGATCAATGCACCGAACCAGCACGTCTTTCAGAATATGGGAGGAAACCGGAGCACCCGGAGGAAACCTACACAGACACGGGGAGAACATGCAAACTCCGCACAGACAGTGACCCAAGCCGGGTATCAAATCCAGGTCCTCGGCGCTGTGAAGCAGCAGTGCTAACCACTTTCCCCAGAGAGTGAGTTGAGCATTATGGGGAGACACGCAGCAAAGTAGAGTTCAGGCCACAGTCAGATCAGCCATGATCTTATCAATGGGAGGAGCAGAATGGCCCACTTCTGCTCCTATTTGTTGTGTTCTGCGTGGTACTTTAAAAGGCCATTGTACTCAGCATTGCAGGAACTCTGCCGAACACACTCTATCTCAATCACTTCCTCTCCCTCTCTGTGACTCTCACTCCATTCCTTTCCTTCCCTCTCTCTGTTACTCTCTCTCTATCTTGTTGTAGGGAAAAGTCCCTTGTACCAGTGCATTCAAGGAAGTCGAGTCGCAAGGCAAGGTTCAAAGCGTTTTTCTTTCATGTACAATTACTGGGAACCCAGGGAGACCCCTGTAGCCAGCTTAGAAACAGTGCTTGGCCACGTTGATCTCAATAGTTATACATTTGCTCTGGATATTTATAGGAATCCAAATTCGAGCGGGAACATTTGCTCATACATTTTTACAATATTTATAAAATGGCCTGTCTGGTCAGGAAGTTCCCGGAGAGACTTGTCAATTTGCATCTGTATGGTGTGTGTCCGTGTTAATGGGACTGCCTGTTCTTGCCCCCGTGTTTTAATGTGTTTCCCATTATCCTCTCGATGTGTCCCCTTATCTAAATCGACCTCTACTGTTTTGTGTCTGTATTCTATGCTTGCGAGATTAGGTGTTAATGTCATTTTGTCCTGCTGTGTGTAGGGGGATTTAATCTAATCTCTTATTCTTTTTATCCTAGTTTATTAAGTTTCTTTGCCTGCCTTGGCCATTTTATTCCTGTAATATTTTATTGACAGTCCGGTTATGCCATATAACCCACTCCAGGCCTTGACTCGCAGATATCCCGATCTTCTGGCCAAAGGCCGGTTTAAAATGCAGCTTCGTGCTGTTGCTGGGCAGAACAATGATCTTTTGTCGGCTTTGAAATGAAAGGTCTCTCAGCTGTGCAGAGGGGGATTTAAACGAATGTCCATTCGGGTGTTCCCCTCTGCATTGTGGGCACGTTATGAATGGTGCCAATCAGTCCAATAAATGAATATGTTTAATGAGGTGAATATTGATGAGATAATAAAAATATGGCTTTTGGAAAATGGCCTACTTCAGTCCCTCCTCTCGTCCAGGGGGTCCCATTCATGGCTGACCCCCCATGGACGATCTTGAGAGGTACAGTGACTTGTACAGATGTCGTCCTTGCCGTTGTTCCTCTTCCTCTGTGGTGTGGTTAAATTCTTGCATCTGGATACTGGCAGTGGGTAGCATTCTTGATGCAATATTTGCACATATCACTTTAATACAGGTTAGGCCCAGGCAGAGTGTGAACAGGATGGCTACTACTAAAATTAATCCCTTCATAATGTATGCTCCCCAAACGGTGTTAAACAGCCACCCTAACCACCCATCAGTCCCTGTAAATCCCTGTTTAAAGCTATCCAATTGCTTTTGTATCCCGGACCTGGCTGCTGTTATGTTTAATGTCTCGTCGTGTACATATGTGATGCATTTTCCTTTGATGATGGTGCATACCCCTCCTTGTCTGGCTAGCTGATAGTCTACTGCATATCTCGTTTGCTGTGTGTATAGTCTGAGTTCTGCGAGTTCTTGGTCAATTGCACCCAGTGCTTGGAGGGTGTTGTTTCCTAAGATGGTAAGTCCACATATGAAGAAATTCCTATTACTGGCACTGATCACCCCTGCCGTGCCCCCTAGGGATAGTGTCCCCAGAAATCCATACCCCAAAGAAGATCCTAATGTGACAGGGGCCTGCCAGTCTTGACCCACACTTGACCCTGACTGCACAGAGCTGTGCTGAGGTGCTTCATGGGAGTGGGGCAATTCTGTCTGAACTTAGCTCCTGTAACTAAATGCACTGGAACTACTGAATTAGAACGCAGCTAACTGTGCACTGGAACATCAGAATGCAGTTAGCTGTTACTAGAACATCAGAACTGAAGTGGATGGCCTCACACTGACTATTCATAGATTTGCAGGGTTTTTTTGTGCTGTAGCTTTACCAACTCACTTAGTCTCTCTGTGTTCCTGATTTCAAAGAATTAAATACAGTCAAATTCTAATTCAATTACAGCTAGTAGGTCAGGAAACTTAAACATAGAAACATAGAAAACTACAGCACAAAACAGGCCCTTCGGCCCCACAAGTTGTGCCGAACATATCCCTACCTTTTAGGCCTACCTATAATCCTCCATCCTATTAAGTCCCATGTACTCATCCAGGAGTTTCTTAAAAGACCCGATTGAGTTTGCCTCCACCACCACTGACGGCAGCCGATTCCACTCGCCCACCACCCTCTGTGTGAAAAACTTCCCCCTAACAATTCCCCTGTACCTACCCCCCAGCACCGTGAACCTGTGTCCTCTCGTAGCAGACATTTCCACCCTGGGAAAAAGCCTCTGAGAGTTCACCCGATCTATGCCTCTCAACATCTTATATACCTCTATTAGGTCTCCTCTCATTCTACGTCTCTCCAAGGAGAAAAGACCGAGCTCCCTCAGCCTATCCTCATAAGGCATGCCACTCAATCCAGGCAACATCCTTGTAAATCTCCTCTGCACCCTTTCAATCTTTTCCACATCCTTCCCATAGTGAGGCGACCAGAATTGAGCACAGTACTCCAAGTGGGGTCTGACGAGGGTCTTATATAGCTGCATCGTTATCCCCGGACTCCTAAACTCAATCCCTCGATTGATAAAGGCCAGCACACCATACGCCTTCTTAACCACCTCCTCCACCTGCGGGGCCAATTTTAGAGTCCTATGGACCCGGACCCCAAGGTCCTTCTGATCCTCCACAGTACTCAGAGTCTTTCCCTTAATATTGTACTCCTTCATCCAATTTGACCTGCCAAAATGGATCACGATGCATTTATCTGTGTTGAAGTCCATCTGCCACTTCTCCGCCCAGTCTTGCATCCTATCTATGTCCCTCTGTAACTTCTGACATCCCTCCAGACTATCCACAACCCCACCAACCTTCGTGTCGTCGGTAAACGTACCAACCCATCCCTCCGCTTCCTCATCCAGGTCATTTATGAAAATGACAAACAGCAAGGGTCCCAGAACAGATCCCTGGGGCACACCACTGGTGACCGACCTCCATTTAGAAAAACACCCATCCATACACACTCTCTGCCTCCTTTGGGCAAGCCAGTTCTGGATCCACAGGGCAGCAGCCCCTTGGATCCCATGCCCTCTCACTTTTTCTAGAAGCCTTGCATGGGGGACCTTATCGAACGCCTTGCTAAAATCCATATAAACCACATCTACCGCTTTCCCTTTGTAAATGTGTTTAGTCACATTTTCGAAGAACTCCACCAGGCTCGTAAGGCACGATCTGCCTTTGACAAAGCCATGCTAAGTATTCTTGAGCATACTAAACCTCTCCAAATGCTCATAAATCTTGTCCCTCAGGATCTTCTCCATCAGCTTACCAACCACTGAGGTTAGACTCACCGGTCGGTAATTTCCTGGGCTATCCCTATTCCCGTTCTTGAAAATAGGAACCTCATCCGCAATCCTCCAATCCTCCGGCACCTCTCCCGTCTCCATCGACAATGCAAAGATCATCGCCAGAGGCTCTGCAATCTCTTCCCTCGCCTCCCACAGTAACCTGGGGTACATCCCATCCGGACCCGGCGACTTATCTATCTTGATGCCATTCAAAGATTCCAGCACAACCTCTTTGTTAAAGTCCACATACTCAATCTTTTCAGTCCACCGCAAGCCCACAGTACATCCACCCATGTCCTTCTCCTCTGTGAAAACCGAGACAAAATTCTCATTAAGCACCTCTGCCATTTCTACTGGTTCCGTACTGATTTTCCCGCCTTCACGTTTTATAGGCCCTATACCTTCATGTCTCATCCTTTTACTCTTCACATTTTTATAGAATGCCTTAGGGTGTTAAAGTATGAGCTAAAATAAAAGTTCTGATGAAGGGTCATCCTGACTCAAAACTTTGGCTCGATTCTCTCTTTTCATTTGGAGGCCCACACTGTCTGTAATTGACACACAGTAAAACAACAACCTGAGTTGTTGTCTTGTCCTGCCAGGTGGGTGCAGGAGAACCAGTGGGACTCGCCCAACAGAGATGGAGAGCTGGAAGCAGTGTTAGAGAGCACACTGCTCTCACCTGTCTTACTGTTATCAATTTGACATTACAATTGATATTTAATCTCGTGGATCCGATCTAGAATCCTCAGCATATTGGATCAGGTTATAAATCAGTAATTTCCAAATATGTATATATAAAACCACTCGATAGCAAATCTCTTGTTCAAAGATTTTGGTTGAACCCAGAATAAAACTATCAGTAAGTTTAGGGGCTTGATTCTATAAATGGCACAGGATGGACCATTGCAAGTGTTTTTGCCAAACTATGGTTTCTAAAGTTTGCCCTTTGAAACCGATTATCTGATCACTCTCTGAATAAAAATGTTGCACCATCTGAAATAAACAATCCAAGTTCAACTGATTAAAAGGGAGGTGCAAATCCTCCAGAAGTTTCACACTTCATTATTCAACCAACATTTAAATACAGTAACAGGAGGCAATTATTTTGCCCCTTGAGCCTATTCCTCTAATTAATTATATTTTGCCTCATCTGCATCTTAACTCCATTTACCCTGAGTAGATGTCATCCTCGATAAGGACAGTTGACGATGACCTGCCATTGATTCACTTCACTTGTCATCCTGAGTTAATGAAATTCTGAGCATCTTCTTGAATAACTCCATTGGGCCAGAATCTGGTGTCTCAGTTGCTGGTTTACAATAATAAATGTAACTGGAGTGTTCGTGCTCATTGCCCAACAGCTGCAGCCATTGTTGCTCAGAGATCATTCAGTTTGGAAGTTAAATGGTTAATCTCCATGTTTCGAAACAGTCCTTTTCTCAGCTCATTGACAAGGAACTGGCTCCTGGGCTCTGGGGTGAAACCACAAATATCAGGAAATCAATGTTTGCTCAAAATTCCGAAGTCCCAGTTGGAATTTGTTTCTTATCATTTGACTGATTTACTGAACATCTCTGGAACAAGAAGAGTTAAAGTAAAATTTCGAATGAAACTTGTTGACAGTTGAATTAGCAGCAGGTTGTCAAACTGGTTGAATTTGATGCCTGGAATGGGGCCGCTCCCTTCTCTGCAGTAAGTGGGGAATGTTTAAATTGAATTCCATGCTGAGGATGGGCAGCAGCTTTCACACAGAGGGTAAAGCTGTGAGCCTCACTGAAAAGGGAGACAATCACATTTCCAATTTGTTTCATTTCAGCAAGTTGCAAGAAATTTCTATCTCATTGATGCAGAGGATCAGGGATAGAAATTACACAGACTACACAGAAATGAAGAGACAGGGATTTTTTGCAGACAGAAGATAAGATTAATGTAACTTCTTACATTTAATGCCTTGACCAATATTCTGTATATGCAGCTTGTCCTGGATTCCAACATATCTCTGTTTCTTTGGCCTCTCTTTCCCCAATCCATCCATTTATTGTGTATTTCATCGGCTTATTTGCCTTTTCTAAATGCGTTACCTCACACTACTCTGAGGTCCCAGGAGGGGGTTCCAATACCCAGTGGGTTTCTTGATGTCTGCCTGACAGGACACCAGGGTCCGCCCCCCAGGTGTCCATCTCCATGTTGTTAAACTTGTTATCAGGTAAGCTTTCTACAGGATCTCTTGGTGACAGAAAGTCTGGCCCGATCTGGGCTTCTAACAATAGACCGATGCATTTCAATGAGGTGCCATGATCTCCTGCTAAGTCTCAAGTAGAGTGTAACGACCTTTGATGGGTGGTTGATGGGTCAGGCCCAGACACATTTGTGTATTGTACAATTGGCCTGCCTGCGGTTTGACTGTGTTTGATTTCAATGTGCCCAATTCTTTAATTTAGGATATCCAATTTAATCAGCCTTAAAACTAGGCCCTGTTTATATCACCACATTCCCTCCACTTCTACCATATCCAGCCCTTTCATTATCTTATAGGCCTCTATAAGATCATCCCTCAGCCTTCTAAACTCCAACGAGTACAAACCCAATCTGCTCAATCTCTCCCCATAACACCGTGTGTTACTGACGGTATCTCTACTAATGTTAATTCAGCACCCTCGCACAGTCTCTGAGTCACCCCTCTCCCCGCAGCACCCAGTGTTACTGACTGTATCTGTACTGATGTTAATCCAGCTCCCTCACACTGTCACTCAGTAACCCCTCTCCCCGCAGCACCCTGTGTTACTGACTGTATCTGTACTGATGTTAGTCCAACTCCCTCACACTGTCACTCAGTAATCCCTCTCCCCCAGCACACTGTGTTACTGACTGTATCTGCACTGATGTCAATTCAACTCTCTCACACTGTTACGCTGTAACCCCTCTCCCCCAGCACCCTGTGTTACTGACTGCATCTGTACTGATGTTAATCCAGCTCCCTCACACTGTCACTCAGTAACCCCTCTCCCCCAACACCCTATGTTACTGACTATCTGTACTGATGTTAATCCAGCTCCCTCACACTGTGACTGAGTAAACCCTCTCCCCCAGCACCCTGTGTTACTGACTGTATCTGCACTGATGTTAATCCAACTCCCTCACACTGTCACTCAGTAACCGCTCTCCCCCAACACCCTGTGTTACTGACTGTGTCTGTACTGATGTTAATCCAGCTCCCTCACACTGTCACTCAGTAACCCCTCTCCCCCAGCACCCTGTGTTACTGACTGTGTCTGTACTGATGTTAATCCAGCTCCCTCACACTGTCACTCAGTATCCCCTCTCCCCCAGCACCCTGTGTTACTGACTGAATCTGCACTGATGTTAATCCAGATCCCTCACACTGTGACTGAGTAATCCCTCTCCCCCAGCACCCTGTGTTCCTGACTGTATCTCGACTGATGTCAATCCAGCTCCCTCACACTGTCATTGAGTAACCCTCTTCCCCAGCACCCTGTGTTACTGACTGTATCTGTACTGATGTTAATGCAGCTCCCTCACACTGTCACTCAGTAACCCCTCCCCCCAGCACCCTATGTTACTGACTGTATCTTGACTGATGTTAGTCCAGCTCCCTCACATTGTCACTCAGTAACCCCTTTTCCCAGCACCCTGTGTTACTGACTGTATCTCTACTGATGTTAGTACAGCTCCCTCACACTGTCACTCAGTCACCCCGCTCCCCCCAGCACCTGTGTTACTGACTGTGTCTCTAATGATGTTAATCCAGCTCCAACACATTGTCACTCAGTAACCCCTCTCCCCCCAGCACCCTGTGTTGCTGACTGTATCTGCACTGATGTTAAACCAGCTCCCTCACACTGTCACTCAGTATCCCCTCTCCCCCAGCACCCTGTATTACTGACTGTATCTGTACTGATGTTAATCCAGCTCCCTCACACTGTCACTCAGTATCCCCTCTCCCCCAGCACCCTGTGTTACTGACTGTATCTGTACTGATGTTAATCCAGCTCCCCATCACTGTCACTCAGTCACCCTCTCCCCCAGCACCCTGTGTTACTGACTGTATCTGTACTGATGTTAATCCAGCTCCCTCACACTGTCACTCAGGAACCCCTCTCCCCCCAGCACCCTGTGTTACTGACTGTATCTGTACTGATGTTAATCCAGCTCCCTCACACTGTCACTCAGTAACCCCTCTCCCCCAGCACCCTGTGTTACTGACTGTATCTATACTGATGTTAATCCAGCTCCCTCACACTGTCACTCAGTAACCCCTCTCCCCCAGCACCCTGTGTTACTGACTGTGTCTGTACTGATGTTAATCCAGCTCCCTCACACTGCCACTCAGTAACCCCTCTCCCCCAGCACCCTGTGTTACTGACTGTATCTGTACTGATGTTAATCCAGCTCCCTCACACTGTCACTCTGTAACCCCTCTCCCCCAGCACCCTGTGTTACTGACTGGGGGTGGGGTTTGGGTCTGTTGGTGGGGTTTGGGTCTGTTGGTGGGGTTTGGGTCTGTCGGTGGGGGTGGGGTTTGGGTCTGGGGGTGGGGTTTGGGTCTGTCGGTGGGGGTGGGGTTTGGGTCTGTCGGTGGGGGTGGGGTTTGGGTCTGTCGGTGGGGGTGGGGTCTGTCGGTGGGGGTGGGGTCTGTCGGTGGGGGTGGGGACAGGAGTTCAGGAGCTGGGGAGGGGCTCCCTATGGATAGGGCTGGGATTTGGTGGGGGGGCGAATCCTGGTGGGACTGGAGGGTCTCAGAGGAATTGGTCAGGGCGGGTCTGAGAGGGGGAAACAGAGCGGGGGGGGGGGGAAACAGAGCGGGGGGGGGGGTGGGGTTTGGGTCTGTCGGTGGGGGTGAGGTTTGGGTCTGTCGGTGGGGGTGGGGTTTTGGGTCTGTCGGTGGGGGTGGGGTTTGGGTCTGTCGGTGGGGGTGGGTTTTTGGGTCTGTCGGTGGGGGTGCGGTTTGGGTGTGGGGGTGGGGGTTGGGTCTGTCGGTGGGGGTGGGGGTTGGGTCTGGGGGTGGGGTTTGGGTCTGTTGGTGGGGTTTGGGTCTGTTGGTGGGGTTTGGGTCTGTCGGTGGGGGTGGGGTTTGGGTCTGGGGGTGGGGTTTGGGTCTGTCGGTGGGGGTGGGGTTTGGGTCTGTCGGTGGGGGTGGGGGTGGGGTCTGTCGGTGGGGTTAGGGTCTGTCGGTGGGGGTGGGGACAGGAGTTCAGGAGCTGGGGAGGGGCTCCCTATGGATAGGGCTGGGATTTGGGGGGGGGGCGAATCCTGGTGGGACTGGAGGGTCTCAGAGGAATTGGTCAGGGCGGGTCTGAGAGGGGGAAACAGAGCGGGGGGGGGGGGGAAACAGAGCGGGGGGGGGAAACAGAGCGGGGGGGGGAAACAGAGCGGGGGGGGGGAAACAGAGCGGGGGGGGAAACAGAGCGGGGGGGAAACAGAGCGGGGGGGGAAACAGAGCGGGGGGGAAACAGAGCGGGGGGGGGAAACAGAGCTGGGGGGGAAACAGAGCGGGGGGGGAAACAGAGCGGGGGGGGAAACAGAGCGGGGGGGGGAAACAGAGCTGGGGGGGAAAGAGCTGGGGGGAGATTGAGAGAGATTGAGAGGGAGAGAGAATGAGAGGGAGAAAGTTTGAGAGAGAGAAAGATGTTCCAACAACAAAATAAACTGGTCATTTGTGATTTCAGAAAAAAGGTCTGCGCAATTTTACAATGTGGATGTTTTCCTTTAATTTCTTTGATCCTTTTTTTGAAATGAATTGTCCTTTCTTTCCATGCCCTCACTAAAATACTGGGTGGAACTGAATGCGTTTTCCCGCGGTAAGTTTGGAGCGGGTGGGGAAGGTATTTAATCAGGTGGGAGAGTGATTGATGCGGAACCTGTCACTTTCCTGCCTCATGAATGGCCTTCCTGCCGGCCAACAATTGAGGCCGTTAGGTGGGCATTTAATGACAACCGAAGCGCCTCATCCTGTCACTGCTGGTATTCACCCAATGGTGGATGGGGAAACTTGTCATGCGGGGAGCTTGAAAAGTAAGCATTGATCACTCTCACACTGTCAGGTTGTTTGTGGGTTCCTGGATCGGGAGGGGGGAGGGCGGAGGTGGCTTATTTAAAGGCTCTGAAGTGTCTTATCAAAGAACCAGACATTAGGAAAGGGGAGCCGACTGAGAGCCACCCATCTGTCCTTGCTCCAAATCCACTCCTCTGCCCCACAATCCAAATCCCGCCATCACTCACCTGGATGCCCAGGCCTCTGCTATGGCACCGCATTGGTTGTAATCTGCTAACATTCCCTAGCTTCAGGAAAGGCCCCAGTGGACTGGAAACTGCAAAATGTAACAGCTCTACTCCAGGAAGGAGGGAGTGAAGCAGCAGGAAACTGTAGGCTGAGACTCCCTGGGCGGAAATCTCCCACCCAGGTCTGTGTCCCATGGTGAGAGGAGAGGAACATGGTGTGTTTCCCGCTCTCGAGCTGGCGGGAAACCATGCCATATCTTCCAGCTCCCAACTCATTAATTATACACCCAGGGGTTTAACACCATATTCTATGGCAGGGCAAGTCTGATAGTGCAAGAACCACCATCATATCTGGTTACATATTCTTTCTTCTGAGAAAGAAGATGGATGTCCAGGAACACTCTGAGGCAGACAAATGGATTTCGTTGCTGACACTGAAGCTCATCTAATTTTCTTTTATCGCTCACTCTCCCTTTATTTGTTTCTTCCCGGTCTCCTACTCTTTCCATCTCACTCTCTTCCTTTCACCGACCTGTGTCCCCTCCACTCCCCCTACCCAGTATCCCCACTATTTCCCCATCCCCTCTATTCTTCTGCTCTGCTCCGCACTCTGTCACCATTATTCACCCCTTCTGCACCACAACTATCCCCTCTATTCTATCCTGACCCCTCCATTCCCTTCTCTGTTCCCCCTCACTGTTCCCTCCATTAACCCCCATCTCCACTATTTCCCCATCTCTATACATTGTCCCTCTCATCTAATTCCCCATCCCGCTCACCCCGTATCCCCCCTTCATCCTCATTCCCGTTGTCCCATATCTCCCCGCCCTCTCATTCCCCGTGTCCCAATCACTCTCACCCCCATTTCATCCTATCCCTTTATTCCCCATATCGCCTCTGCGCTTCACCCCCATATCCCGCCTCCATATCCCACAATTCCCCTCATCCCCATATCACCCTCACTACATATTCCACATATCCTCACCCTATATCCCCACCATATCGCCAACCCATCCTCCCATCCCCTCGCCCATATAACTCCCATACCCTCAACCCCCATATCCCCATCCCCTCATATCCCCATCTCCCTCTATAACCATTCTTCTCATTTCTCCATGTCTCCCGTACATTCCCATCGCCCTCATCCCTATAATTCCCCCATTCCCCAAAACCCCAATCCTCTCATACCCATACCTCCTTCATTCGCATATCCCTGATTCCCACATCCCCCTCATTTCCCAAGTCCCACTCACCCCCACATCACCCCCACCCCCTTCTCCCGACCTCCATATCACCCTCACCCCCAGATTTCCCTTATTCCCCATATCCCCACCTCCTCATTCCCCAAATCCCCATTTCCTTCATTCCCCATATCCCCCATCCCATATCACCCTGACCCCTTGATCCCCTGACTTCCATATCATCCTCACCCACAGAACCCCCTCATTCCCTACATCCCCCATTCCCCTCATTCCCCAAATACCCATCCCTCTTGTCCCCTCCTCTCTCTGGTCCAGAGATAGAGAATCTGATGAACTGGTGCGATGACAATAATGTCTCTTTCAAGCTCAACAAAATGAAGGCGATAGTCATCGACTTCAGGGAACGTCGTGGAGGACATGCCCCTGTCTACATCAATGGGGATGAAGTGAAGATGGTCGAGAGCTTCAAGTTTCCAGGTGTCCAGATCACCAACAACATTTCCTGGTCCTTCCATGCCGATGCGATGGTTAAGATGCCTCTACTTTCTCAGAAGACTAAGGAAATTTGGCATAGAAAACCAGAGAAAATTACAGCTCAGAAACAGGCCTTTTGGCCCTTCTGTGCCGAACCATTTTTTGCCTCGTCCCACTGACCTGCACTTGGACCATATCCCTCCACACCCCTCTCATCCATCAACACGTCCAAGTTTTTCTAGCATTTACCACTTTATCCGGCAGCTCATTCCACACTCCCACCACTCTCTGCGTAAAGAAGCCCCCCCTAATATTCCCTTTAATCTTTTCTCCTTTCACCCTTAACCCATGCCCTCTGGTTTTTTTCTCCCCTCGCCTCAGTGGAAAAAGCCTGCTTGCATTCACTCTATCTATACCCATCAAAATCTTATACACCTCTATCAAATCTCCCCTCATTCTTCTACGCTCCAATGAATAAAGTCTCAACCTATTCAATCTCTCCCTGTAACTCAGCTTCTCAAGTCCCGGCAACATCCTTATGAACCTTCTCTGCACTTTTTCAACCTTATTTACATCCTTCCTGTAACTAGGTGACCAAAACTGTACACAATACTCTAAATTCGGCCTCACCAATGCCTTATATAACCTTACCATAACACGCCAACTTTTATCCTCGATACTCCGATTTATAAATGCCAATGTATCAAAGGCACTCTTTACGACCCTATCCACCTGTGACGTCACTTTTAGGGAATTCTGGACCTGTATTCCCAGATCCCCCTGTTCAACTGCACTCTTCAGAGTCCGACCATTTACCCTGTACGTTCTACTTTGGTTTGTCCTTCCAGTGTGCAATATCTGACACTTGTCTGCGTTAAATTCCATTTGCCATTTTTCAGCCCATTTTTCTAGTTGGTCCCTCTGCAAGCTTTGAAAACCTTCCTGACTGTCCACTACACCTCCAATCTTTGTATCATCAGCAAATTTGCTGATCCAATTTACAACATTATCATCCAGATCATTGATATAGATGACAAACAACAATGGACCCAACACCGATCCCTGCGGCACACCACTAGTCACAGGCCTCCACTCAGAGAAGCAATCCTCCACAACCACTCTCTGGCTTCTTCCATTGAGCCAGTGTCTAATCCAATTTACTACCTCCCCATGTATACCCAGCGACTGAACCTTCCTAACTAACCTCCCATGAGGGACCTAGTCAAAGGCATTGCTGAAATCCAGGTAGACAACATCTACCGCCTTCCCTTCATCCATTTTCCTGGTAACGTCCTCGAAAAACTCTAATAGATTGGTCAAACATGACCTACCATGCACAAAGCCATGTTGACTCTCCCTAATATGTCCCTGTCTATGCAAATTATTTGTAGATCCTATCCCTTATCACACCTTCCAATAACTTGCCCACCACCGACGTCAAACTTACTGGCCTATAATTTCCCGGATTTCTTTTGGAACCTTTTTTAAACAACGGAACAACATGAGCCACCCTCCAATCATCCGGCACCTCCCCCGTGAATACTGACATTTTAAATATGTCTGTCAGAGCCCCTACATGTTCAACACGAGCTTCCCTCAAGGTCAGTGGGAATACCCTGTCCGGTCCTGGGGATTTATCCACTCTGATTTGCCTCAAGACAGCAAGCACCTCCTCCCCTTTAATCTGTAAAGGTTCCATGACCTCCCTACCTGTTTTCCCTATTTCCGTAGACTCCATGCCCGTTTCCTCAGTAAATACGGATGCCAAAAAAAACATTTAGTATCTCCCCCATCTCTTTTGGTTCCATACACAGTCTACCACTCTGGTCTTCAAGAGGACCAATTTTGTCCCTCACTATCCTTTTGCTCCTAACATATAGAAGCTCTTTGGATTTTCCTTCACTCTGTCTGCCAAAGCAACCTCATGTCTTCGTTTAGCCCTCCTGATTTCCCTCTTAAGTAGCTTCTTGCCCTTTTTATACTCCTCGAGCATCTGATCTGTTCCTTGCTGCCTGTACATTTCATACAACTCTCTCTTCCTCTTAATCAGTGTTACAATCTCCCTCGAGAACCAAGGTTCCTTATTCCGATTTACTTTGCCTTTAATCCTGACAGGAACATACAAACTTTGCACTCTCAAAATTTCTCCTTTGAAGGCCTCCCACTTTCCATTTACATCCTTACCAGAGAACAGCCTGTGCCAATCCACACTTCCCAGATCCCTTCTCATGTCATCAAATTTGGCCTTTTTCCAGTTCAGAACTTCAACCCGAGGACCAGATCTACCCTTATCCATGATCAGGTTGAAACTAATGGCATTATGATCACTGGATCCAAAGTGTTCCCTCACACTCACATCCATGACCTGCCCTAACTCATTTCCCAATAGGAGATCCAATATCGCATCCTCTCTAGTTGGCACCTCTATATACTGATGTAGAAAATTCTCCTGAACACATTTTACAAACTCTACCCCGTCTAAACCTTTAACAGTATGCGAGTCCCAATCTATATGTGGAAAATTAAAATCCCCTACTATCACAACTTTGTGTTTCTTGCAGTTGTCAGCTATCTCTCCGCTGATTTGCTCCTCCAATTCTCGCTGACTATTGGGTAGTCTATAATACAAACCCATTAATGTGGTCATACCTTTCCTGTTTCTCAGCTCCACCCAGAGGGCCTCTGTAGACAAGCTCCCTAATCTATCCTGCCTGAGTACCGCTGTAACATTTTCCCTGACCAACAATGCCACCCCCCCACCTTTTATCCCTCTGCCTCTATTCCGCCTGAAACATTGGAACCCTGGAACATTGAGCTGCCAGTCCTGCCCCTCCTGTAGCCAAGTTTCACTAATGGCTATAATGTCATATTTCCACGTGTCTATCCACGCCTTCAGCTCATCTGCCTCCCCCACAATACTCCTGGCATTGAAATAGACACACCTCAAAAGGTTATTTCCACCACACTCTACCCTTCCATTTGTGATTTTGCTTGAACTAACCTGTCTTTTTAGCCCTGCTCCACTATCTGCTCTGGCACTCTGGTTCCCATCCCCCTGCAAATCTAGTTTAAACGCTCCCCAATAACACTAGCAAATCTCCCTGCAAGTATATTGGTTCCCTTGTAGTTTAGGTGTAACCCGTCTCTCTTGTACAGGTCCCACCTGCCCCAGAAGAGGTCCCAATGATCCAAGAATTGGAAACCCTGCCCCCTGCACCAGTTCTTCAGCCACGTGTTCATCCGCCCAAGCATCCTACTCCTGCCCTCACTGGCATGTGGCTCAGGTAGCAATCCTGAGATTACTACCCTCGGGGTCCTGCTTTTTAACTTCCTTCCACGCTCTTTGTCCTCACCCTTCAGGACCTCCTCACTCTTCCTTCCCACGTCATTTGTACCGACGTGTACCACGACACCTGGCTGATCACCTTCCCACTTTAGAACGCTGTGCACGCGATCGGAGACATCCCTGACCTTGGCACCCGGGAGGTAACAAACCATGCGGGAGTCTCTGTCCCGACCACAGAACCTCCTGTCCGTACCTCTGACCATCGAATCCCCTATCACTACTGCTCTCCTCTTCTTCATCCCACCCTTTTGCGCTGTAGAACCAGACTCAGTATCAGAGTTCCAGCTGTCGCAGCTTGTCCCAGGTAAAGCATCTCCCACAACAGTATCCAATTCAGTATACCTGTTGTGGAGGGGTCTGGCCACAGGGGAACCCTGCTCTGTCTGTCCTTTCACATTTCCATTTCCTCTCCTTACAGTAACCCAATTTCCTGTGCTCTGCTGCTTAGGTGTAACTACCTCCCTAAAGCTACTGTCTATAAACTCCTCATTCTCCCGAGTTAGATGGAGGTCATCAAGCTCCTTCTCCAGTTCCCGAACACGCTTTGCTCGCAGCTGCAGCTGGATGCATCTTTTGCAGGTGTTGTCGTCAGGGACACCGGAGGTCTCCCTGATCTCCCACATCCTGCAGGAGGAGCATTCCAACATCTTGCCTGGCATTTTTTTTAACTCTGGGGAAAAACAGGAATAAACTTTCTGAAAATGAAAAAACCTCCTCTCGATTTTGCCTGTTCTGGCCGAAGCCCGTTTTGAGCCAAAACCCTTCAGCTCTCACTCTGCCCCCTGCTCAGTCCGCTGCCCGCTAACGACGCTGCCCGCTCAAAAGTGCGGCCTACTTTTAAACCCTCCAAAACCTTCCCTGGCTGCTGCTGGGCCTACTTCCTGTTTTGAAAAAACCCTCTGAGTTTTTTCACAAATTTAACTGAAAAATAAATAAATATAATGCACAAAACAAGCTCCCTCACCCTCAACCTGCTCCTGTGGAACAATGAGCTCCCTCAGACTGTCACTCAGTCACCCCTCTCTCACCCCACCACCCTGTGTTACTGACTGTATCTGTACTGATGTTAATCCAGCTCCCTCACACTGTCACTCAGTAACCCCTCTCCCCCAGCACCCTGTGTTACTGACTGTACCTGTACTGATGTTAATCCAGCTCCCTCACACTGTCACTCAGTAACCTCTCTCCCCCAGCACCCTGTGTTACTGACTGTATCTCTACTAATAGTTTAACGGCTGCGGAAAGGCACTTCGAGGGGGATCTGCACACTGAGGTAATATGGGCTGAGGTTAGAAATAGGAAAGGAGCGGTCACATTGTTAGGAGTTTACTATAGGCCCCCAAATAGTAATAGAGATGTGGAGGAAGAAATTGCTAAGCAGATTATGGATATGTGTAGGGGTCACAGGGTAGTTGTCATGGGGGACTTTAACTTTCCAAATATTGATTGGAACCTTTGTAGGTCAAATAGTTCGGATGGGGCAGTTTTTGTGCAGTGTGTGCAGGAGGATATGTGGATAGGCCGACAAGATGTGAGGCCACATTGGATTTGGTACTGGGAAATGAACCGGGCCAAGTGTCAGATTTGGTTGTGGGAGAGCACTTTGGAGATAGTGACCACAATTCGGTGTCTTTTGTTATTGCAATGGAGAGGGATAGGGCCGTACGGCAGGGCAAGGTTTACAATTGGGGGAGAGGTAATTATGATGCGATTAGGCAAGAATTAGGGGGCTTAAGTTGGGAACAGAAACTGTCAGGGAAAGGAACTAATGAAAAGTGGAACTTTTTCAAGGAACAAATACTGGATGTCCTTGATAGGTATGTCCCTGTCAGGCAGGGAGGAAATGGCCGAGTGAGGGAACCATGGTTCACGAAAGAGGTGGACTGTCTTGTGAAAAGGAAGAGGGAAGCTTATGTAGGGATGAGGAAACAAGGTTCAGATGGCTCGATTGAGGGTTACAAGTTATCAAGGAATGAGCTGAAAAAGGGGCTTAGGAGAGCTAGGAGGGGACACGAGAAGTCCTTGGCGGGTCGGATCATGGAAAACCCCAAGGCTTTTTACTCTTATGTGAGGAATAAAAGAATGACCAGGGTGAGGTTAGGGCCGGTCAAGGACAGTAGTGGGAACTTGTGTATGGAGTCAGTAGAGATAGGCGAGGTGATGAATGAATACTTTTCTTCAGTGTTCACCAAGGAGAGGGGCCATGTTTTTGAGGAAGAGAAGGTGTTACAGGCTAATAGGCTGGAGGAAATAGATGTTCAGAGGGAGGATGTCCTGGCAGTTTTGAATAAACTGAAGGTCGATAAGTCCCCTGGGCCTGATGAAATGTATCATAGGATTCTTTGGGAGGCAAGGGATGAGATTGCAGAGCCTTTGGCTTTGATCTTTGGGTCCTTGCTGTCCACGGGGATGGTGCAAGAGGACTGGAGAATGGCGAATGTTGTTCGTCTGTTTCAGAAAGGGATTAGAATTGACCCTGGTAATTATAGACCGGTTAGTCTTACTTCGGTGGTTGGTAAATTGATGGAAAATGTCCTTAGAGATGGGATTTACGACCATTTCGAAAGATGCGGATTAATCCGGGATAGTCAGCACGGATTCGTGAAGGGCAAGTCGTGCCTCACAAATTTGATAGAATTTTTTGAGGAGGTAACTAAGTGTGTTGATGAAGGTAGGGCAGTTGATGTCATATACATGGATTTTAGTAAGGCATTTGATAAGGTTCCCCATGGTCGGCTTATGATGAAAGTGAGGAGGTGTGGGATAGAGGGAAAGTTGGCCGATTGGATAGGTAACTGGCTGTCTGATCGAAGACAGAGGGTGGTGGTCGATGGAAAATTTTCGGATTGGAGGCAGGTTGTTAGCGGAGTGCCGCATGGATCAGTGCTTGGTCCTCTACTCTTTGTGATTTTTATTAATGACTTAGAGGAGGGGGCTGAAGGGTGGATCAGTAAATTTGCTGATGACACCAAGATTGGTGGAGTAGTGGATGAGGTGGAGGGCCGTTGTAGGCTGCAAAGGGACATAGATAGGATGCAAAGCTGGGCTCAAAAATGGCAAATGGAGTTTAACCCTGATAAATGTGAGGTGATTCATTTTGGTAGGACTAATTTAAATGTGGATTACAGGGTCAAAGGTAGGGTTCTGAAGACTGTGGAGGAACAGATAGATCTTGGGGTTCATATCCACAGATCTGGGATTATTTGGGAAATGAGGCGGGGGGGGGGGGGTGTGTGATAAAATGATATGCATTAAAAAGTTACTGCTGGTGTTCAGTGAGTGGAACTAATGTTATTCACCTTGAGTTCTCTATAAATGTACCTCTTCTGTTCTGTACAGTCAGTTGGAGAAACGGATTTCGAAATGTTTTTCAATTAGATTGTATAAGATCTCCACATGCATTTTCACAAATTCCCTCAATAAATCCCCAGCTGAATTTAACAAGGCAGTCCCCACCAATTGAATTCTGGTTTTCACTCTGCGTGCGATGTCAGCACCTCCGGGAATGTCACCCCGCTTGGTTCACGCTGACACACAGACTCACTGTTACTGGGAGATATTGCAAAGTGTTGTTGTGTTGGATCGGGTCATCTCACTGTCCCAATACTGCAAACAATCACAATATGGAACGGGTTCTCATTTCTACACAGGACAATTATTCCCCATTTGGCATTGATTGCAACCAGTTGGTCAATCTGATTTACTTTACTGGGACACTCTTCACATACAACAGAAAATGTCTGCAATTAATTCATTCTAATTCCCAAGTGTCTGAACTGTATTTAGGAAAGATCTGAAGGAGTATTTCACAAACTATAACAACAAATTAACAGAAGACCGTTATTATGAAAGCACGTGTGGAAAATATCAATATCAGTGAGGCTGCCCTGGGATGACTTCATGGACAGTGATGGAAACGTGTTTGATACAGAAGATACACGTCCCTTTTATCAGCCTGTTTGAATTGGCAGTGCAGCAAGACCATACACTTTACCCAGTGCTGTCCCTATCCTTGGAAATGTTCAATGGAAGCACAATTTACAGTAACCCAATGGCAAATACAGAAACATGGTTCAGAATGGGGTTCGACACAGAGTAAACACCCTTTGCAGTGAACTATTCAATGGGACACTGCAGAGTGAGCTTTGCTCTGTCTGCAGTCCCGTGTGTAACTGTTCTGGGAGGGTTTCAGAGGGCAGTATCAAGAGGAGATTTATCTGTGTTGAACTTTGCTTCACCCATATCTGGGATTTTGTTCTGGCAATATACAGGGAGAGCAGAACTATATGTATCTCTGTGTCCACCTGCGCTGGGGAGGGGGTGGGAATGGGGGAGGGGATGGGGAGGGGAGGGGAGGAAGGGGAGGGAGAGGGAGAGGGGAAGGGGGGAGGGGAAGGGGAGAGGGGGAGGGGAAGGGGGGAGGGGAAGGGGGAGGGGAGAGGGGAAGGGGGAGAGGAAGCGGGAGGGGAAGGGGTGAGGGGGAGGGGAAGGGGGAAGGGGGAGGGTAAGGGGAGAGGGGAAGGGGAAGGGGAAGGGGAAGGGGGAGGGGAAGGGGGAGGGGGAGGGGAAGGGGAGAGGGGAGAGGGGAAGGAGGAGGGAAGGGGAGAGGGGAAGGGGTGAGGGGAAGGGGGAGAGGGAATGGGGGGAGGGGAAGGGGGGAGGGGGAGGGGAAGGGGAGGGGAGGGGAAGGGGGAGTGGAAGGGGAGAGGGGAAGAGGGAGGGGAATGGGGAGGGGAAGGGGAGAGGGGAAGGGGGAAGGGGAAGGGGGAGGGGGAAGGGGAAAGGGGAGGGGAAGGGGAGAGGGGAGAGGGGAAGGGGGAGAGGGGAAGGGGGAGGGGAAGGGGGAGGGGAAGGGGTAGGGGGAGGGGGGAGGGGAAGGGCCAATGGGGGAGGGGAGGGGCCAATGGGGAAGGGGAGGGGCCAATGGGGGAGGGAGGTAATTTGATTTGATTTATTATTGTCACATGTATTAGTATACAGTGAAAAGTATTGTTTCTTGCGGGTTATACAGACAAAGCATACCGTTCATAGAGAAGGAAAGGGGAGGGTGCAGAATGTAGTGTTACAGTCATAGTTCGGGAGCTGAGAAAAATCAACTGAATGTAAGGTCGGTCCATTCATGGCGGCCGTGAAGAAGCTGTTCTTGAGACGGTTGGTGCATAATTTCAGACTTCTATATCTTTCCCCTAATGGAAGAAGGTGGCAGGAGTGACACCATGATCAGACAGGGGATGTGGCTCGCCCATTGCACTTGGGGTGTGCTGATGCCTGCGAGAATGATTTGCCTCTGCTAGGGTAGAGCAAGCGATCAGGGTAGCCAATCAGATTAATCTGAGGCCTTACCGGATGCAATGTTTCAACGCCATCTTGGCCTTTTGGCCAGGATGAAGCCCAGATCAAGTCCGGGTGGTGTTGCAATGCCTCATCCTGTCAGCGTCCATCTTGTTTGATCAAGACAAGATGGGATGGAGATTCTTGTCTTGCCAGCTTGAATCTGGTTTGTCCCTCGTGTGGGGACTCTGATTGGACTTCATACATTTTTTATTCTGAATAAAGAATCAAAAGGTACAAACAATGTGGAAGAGAGAATGTGCGGGGTCCTTGATTATGCCGGCTGCTTTTCCGAGGCAGCAGGAAGTGTAGACAGAGTCAATGGATGGGAGGCTGGTTTGCATGATGGACTGAGCTTTAGAACATAGAAAGCCACAGCACAAACAGGCCCTTCGGCCCACAAGTTGCGCCGATCACGTCCCCACCTCGAGGCCTATCTATAGCCCTCAATCCCATTAAATCCCATGTACTCATCCAGAAGTATCTTAAAAGACCCCAACGAGTTTGCCTCCACCACCACCGACGTCAGCCGATTCCACTCACCCACCACCCTCTGAGTGAAAAACTTACCCCTGACATCTCCTCTGTACCTACCCCCCAGCACCTTAAACCTGTGTCCTCTCGTAGCAACCATTTCAGCCCTTGGAAATAGCCTCTGAGAGTCTACCCTATCCAGACCTCTCAACATCTTGTAAACCTCTATCAGGTCACCTCTCATCCTTCGTCTCTCCAGGGAGAAGAGACCAAGCTCCCTCAACCTATCCTCATAAGGCATGCCCCCCAATCCAGGCAACATCCTTGTAAATCTCCTCTGCACCCTTTCAATGGCTTCAACATCTTTCCTGTAATGAGGTGACCAGAACTGCGCGCAGTACTCCAAGTGGGGTCTAACCAGGGTCCTATAAAGCTGCAGCATTATCTCCCGACTCCTAAACTCAATCCCTCGATTAATGAAGGCCAGTACGCCGTACGCCTTCTTGACCGCATCCTCCACCTGCGAGGCCGATTTAAGAGTCCTATGGACCCGGACCCCAAGGTCCTTCTGATCCTCTACACTGCTAAGAATGGTACCCTTCATATTATACTGCTGCTTCATCCCATTGGATCTGCCAAAATGGATCACCACACACTTATCCGGGTTGAAGTCCATCTGCCCCTTCTCCGCCCAGTCTTGCATTCTATCTATGTCTCACTGCAACTTCTGACATCCCTCCAAACTATCCACAACACCACCTACCTTGGTGTCGTCAGCAAACTTACCAACCCATCCCTCCACTTCCTCATCCAGGTCATTTATGAAAATGACAAACAGCAAGGGTCCCAGAACAGATCCCTGGGGCACTGCACTGGTCACTGACCTCCATGCAGAGAAAGACCCCTCCACAGCCACTCTCTGCCTTCTGCAGGCAAGCCAGTTCTGGATCCACAAGGCAACAGCCCCTTGGATCCCATGCCCTCTCACTTTCTCAAGAAGTCTTGCATGGGGGACCTTATCGAACGCCTTGCTGAAGTCCATATAGACCACATCCACCGCTCTTCCTTCGTCAATGTGTTTGGTCACATTTTCAAAGAACTCAACCAGGCTCGTAAGGCACGACCTGCCCTTGACAAAGCCGTGCTGACTACTTTTGATCATTCTAAACTTCTCTAGATGATCATAAATCCTGTCTCTCAGGATCCTCTCCATCAACTTACCAACCACTGAGGTTAGACTCACCGGTCGGTAATTTCCCGGGCTGTCCCTGTTCCCTTTCTTGAATATAGGGACCACATCTGCAATCCTCCAATCCTCCGGAACCTCTCCCGTCTCCATCGACGATGCAAAGATCATCGCCAAAGGCTCCGCAATCTCCTCCCTCGCCTCCCACAGTAACCTGGGGTACATCCCATCCGGTCCCGGCGACTTACCAACCTTGATGCCATTCAATAGTTCCAACACATCCTCTTTCTTTATGTCCACATGCTCGATCCTTTCTGTCCACCGCAAACCAGCAGTACAACCACCCAGATCCCTTTCCACCGTGAATACCGAGGTAAAGTATTCATTAAGCAGCTCCGCCATTTCTAACGGTTCCGCACAAACTTTTCCCCCTTCACCTTTTAAGGGTCCTATGCCTTCACATCTCATCCTTTTACTCTTGACATATTTGTAGAAAGCCTTGGGATTCTCCTTAATCTTACCCGCCAAGGCCTTCTCATGACCCCTTCTCGCTCTCCTAATTTCCTTCTGAAGCTCCTTCCTACATCCCGGATACTCCTCTAAATCCTTAACACCTCCTAGTTCTCTGAACCTTCTGTACGCCTCTATTTTCTTATTCACCAGGTTCATCACAACCTTCGTGCACCACGGTTCCCGTACCCTACTTTGTACACGACCCTTTGTAGTTTCTTCCAGTCTTGGACAGAGCAGGAGACAGACCAAGCTGTGATACAACCAGAAAGAATGCTTTCTTGGTGCATCTGTAAAAATTGTGTGAGTCGTAGCAAACAACACTATTCAGCGGGCAGCGTTGTAGCGGGCAGCGGAGTGAGCAGGGAGCAGAGTGAGAGCTGAAGGGCTTTGGCTGAACGGGCTTCGGCCAGAACAGGCAAAATCGAGAGGAGGTTTTTTTCCCCAGAAAGTTTATTCTTGTTTTTCCCCAGAGTAAAAAGAAATGCCAGGCAAGATGTTGGAATGCTCCTCCTGCAGGATGTGGGAGATCAGGGAGACCTCCGGTGTCCCTGACGACAACACTTGCAAAAGATGGATCCAGCTGCAGCTGCTAGCAAAGCGTGTTAGGAAACTGGAGCAGGAGCTTGATGACCTCCATCTAATTCGGGAGAATGAGGAGTTTATAGACAGTAGCTTTAGGGAGGTAGTTACACCTAAGCAGCAGAGCACAGGAAATTAGGTTACTGTAAGGAGAGGAAATGGCAGTGTGAAAGGACAGACAGAGCAGGGTTCCCCTGTGGCCATACCCCTCCACAAGAGGTATACTGAATTGGATACTGTTGTGGGAGATGCTTTACCTGGGACAAGCTGCGACAGCCGGAACTCTGATACTGAGTCTGGTTCGACAGCGCAAAAGGGTGGGATGAAGAAGAGGAGAGCAGTAGTGATAGGGGACTCAATGGTCAGAGGTACGGACAGGAGGTTCTGTGGTCGGGACAGAGACTCCCGCATGGTTTGTTACCTCCCAGGTGCCACGGTCAGGGATGTCTCTGATCGCGTGCACAGCGTTCTAAAGTGGGAAGGTGAGAGCCAGGTTCAATTCCCGGCTTGGCTCACTGCCTGTGCAAAGTTTGTACATTCTCCCCGTTTCTGCATGGGTTTTCTCCGGGTGCTCCGGATTCCACCCACAGTCTGAAAGTGCGGCTTCGGTTGATTGGCCGTGAAAAATTGACAACTTAATAAAATATAATAAACCGCACACCCACCCCCCCCACACACCCCCCCCCACACATCCCCTCCCCCGCGCCCCCCCTCCCCCGCGCCCCCCCTCCCCCGCGACCCCCCTCCTCCGCACGCTCCCTCCCCCTCCCCACACCTCCCCCGCACCCCCTCACCCGCACACCCCCTCTCCCGCACAACCCCTCCCCTGCACCCCCCCTCCCCCGCGCACCCCCTCCCCCGCGCCCCCCCTCCCCGCGCCCCCCCCTCCCCCGCGACCCCCCTCCTCCGCACGCTCCCTCCCCCTCCCCACACCTCCCCCGCACCCCCTCACCCGCACACCCCCTCTCCCGCACAACCCCTCCCCTGCACCCCCCCTCC